>NC_089743.1:21573697-21608697 GCF_040412425.1 Macrobrachium rosenbergii | reverse complement strand
GCAGTAATACTAGAAAAAAAAAAAAACTGGAAATTCTGCCAAAAAGTTGTATATGCCACATATGCAACAGCATATGACGAAAATAAAACAAGAACTGTGACTAGAAAAGCAAGCGCGAATTATGGGAGATGTTCAGAGGAGTGACATGTCAAAGGAGTGACAAAGTTTGTCACTCTTTAAATAGTGTTCAAAGGAGTGACATTTCAAAGGAGTGACAAGCCTGGTCACTCCTTAAATAATGTTCAAAGGAGTTACATTTCAAAGGAGTGACAGAGTGGTGGTAGAGATAGGATAATTACAGAAAGAGAAGCAAATAGGCGAAACTTTATTAATTGGACATGACATAAAAATTCAGTAACTGCATTAACATAAAAAACTATTAAAATGTTAGAAAAATATTTAATCTTTAATTTTCATCACTAGTAAGCTCGCCATCACTAACATTAGGATCATCTACAGTGGTTGCATTAAAATGATTGTATGCAATCCCCCTTAGGTAATCGTCAGGAGAGGCAGTTCCATATCTAGCTATAACAGGAGCAAGTCGCTGTTTCCTTTGTATTTGTTGTTTTTCTTTTTTAATTGGTTATTCCCAGCATCTAGCCGCTCTTGATGTGTTCGATGTTCTACTTTTAAAAACTCTTTTTAATCATTAAAAATACTTCCATGTGGTAACGTTCCATCACCGTTTCAAACCTTCTGTGCCAGGCTTCTAAATTATTATTAGTTCTGGGAAGATTATATGCCTGTAGATGATGAATACTCCAACTGTATGCAGTTGGAGGGAATCTTGGTGGGTGACGCTGCTGGAGTCGTCCTGGTCGTCCTCTTCGCCTTGCAGCAATGGGTCTTCCCAGCACGAACGTTTTTCCAAATTACTTGTACACTGTTTCAGCGTTATATGGAGCACAACTTGACAAATATAAAAATGTATCGCAAATTTTTCCTGGAGGTAAAAATGCGAGGACAGACAACTTTTTTTTATACTTAAGGCCACATCTTTTTGCAGATATTCACAAGAACATTCTTCTGGATATTTCGACATATGTTTTGACAAAGACGAAACAAACACCCTCTTACCTTAGCATTTGGAAATTTTTGTTGAAGAGCATTTATGCTTGCAAGTTAAAACCAATTATTATACTGTGAATTTAGCGGTCAACTCAATTTCCTTTGTTTCTGCAACTGAAATTAATAATTCAAGCATGGATGCATATACCTCCTATGTTTTTCCAGGCAGTAAGGCATAAACAGCTGAAACGTTGTCCATGAAACATGTAGTGAATGGTACAGTATATATTTGATGGAAAAGCTGAGGGCAAGTTTTCAACGTTCCATCAAGAAACCCAGACCTCCGAGTTAGGTAGTTTCCTTAAACTGTCGTCAGTTCCAAATCCAATAATTCTCACGTTTCCTGTTGCCTCTCGTTTTCATTAGCCGTGTCTCCAACTTTTGTGTCAAACAATAAAAAGTTTTTTCAACACTTCTGGTAATCTTTAAACTATCTGGGATCACTAAATCTGCTGCACAGTCTGGTTCTGATAAAGTTCATTTTTTCGGATACGACGAACAACTCGTTTCATAGCAGTTGTGGAAGGCATTTCTGTCCAGTTTTTGTCACTCTTTCTTTATGTCACACCTCTGAATTTCTTTATTTTTTGTCACTCTTTTGTCATGTCACTCCTTTGATTTTCCGTATTTTTTGTCACTCTTTTGTCATGTCACTCCTCTGATAATAACCTGAATATATATTATATATATATATATATATATATATATATATATATATATATATATATATATATATATATATATATATATATATATATATATATATATATATATACTCAGGCAAGTTAGGGCATCTGGAACGCCGGAGATTTAGGAGGAAAAGGATGGAAAACAGCCATCGCAGCATCACAAGTTTATTGGCCAAATTTTCCAGACCTTAAGTCTCATCATCAGGGCTGTAAAATATGTGGGAGCCACCCAAAGATTCTCAAAGTCCGGATAAGATAGATTCCAATCTCGGAGTCAGCCACCGTACGGGAAGTACTCTAAAAACCAAAGAATTCTCTAGTATGAGAGAACGAACTAATAAATGTAGAACTTTATTTACAAATGATGATTTCGGTATCGTGACCCAAGCACCCAATGACTATTCTCTCTCTGTTTTGGAATCTTTAACAATTAAGCAGCTTGTGCCCTCGTTAAACAGTCAGGCCTCCTCCACTGTTTTGTTTATAGCCTGGTTGACGTCCGGTCTTCCAAGAAGGAGAATGTCACTCTGTTACAGTTTTTAGCTTCTTAGAGGTAGGTACTAGTCTTAGAATTCTCTTTACTTTTTATTTAAATTTTTTCACCTTCTTTTAATATAGATTCTTTAGCGTTTTTTTTTTTATTTTAACTTTTGTAATTGTTATTTTACTGAGTCTGTTTTTAATTTGTAAAAATCTGTATATTTTACAGCCCTGATGATAAGACTTAAAGTCTCGAAAATTTGGCCAATAAACTTGTGATGCTGCGATGACTGTTTTCCATAACATATATATATATATATATATATATATATATATATATATATATATATATATATATGTATGTATATATATATATATATATATATATATATATATATATATATATATATATATATAATATATATATATATATATATATATATATATATATATATATATATATAAATAATTATATATATATATATATATATATATATATATATATATATATATATATATATATATATATATATATATATATATATATATATTTATATATATATAATTATATATATATATATATATATATATATATATATATATATATATATATATATATATATATTATATTCCTTTGGCTAGTGGTCTTGTCGTGTTAGCCACAACAAAAGTCGTTCTCACAAAAGCGTGAATTCTGGAATTCCCGGCATTCTGGCGTAGACAGCTGCCGGAGGAAAATTTATGCTTCTGAAGTGGCCTTAAGACACTCCAACTTACTCAGAAACTCGACCCAGGACCTTTCGCAGTTGAGGCAGGAGTCTTTACCTACCTCATACACTCATACACCGAGATACCAGGAGTCCAGTCCCAAGGAGGAAATGGCTAGGACCCATTTATTAAAAAAAAAAAAAAATCCACAATACTTCATTGCTTTTTCCCTTGGCAATAACTTATCAACCTGGCGGTTAGTCAATTGCAATAAGTAGTTGCAGCCGTAAAGTAAAAAAAAAAAAAAAAAAAAAAAAAAAAAAAAAAAAAAAAAAAAAAAAAGGCATATTTCGGACCAAAATAACTGCGAGGAACAGTTATGGAACCACCCGATCTCCGGGTAACAGTGTATATATGTATCAAGAACCATATTCAGATAATGTCCCTTCTTCTCTCCGGCAGGTATCATCCAAAGTTGACATGTTATTCCTCGTTTCGGGAAGTTTCTTCCCTGTTTCGCCATGTCTTGGAATCCTACATAGTTCTTTGGGCCCTTGTAAGAGGCAGGTCGTGACTTTCTTCCAAAATTTGGTCTCTTTGTATTTTCCTTCATTCTCATTCATACATTTAACCCGGACCGGGTATGGATTCTTAATTATCGCTCTCACGGTCTCCGATTGAAAATAAAATATATTTTTCAGTTAACAATATTAATCACCTTCACTTACAGTAAATTCGATGAATAACCCTTAGAATCACTTACAAGCCTTTTTCAGCTTAATCTTGATCAGTGCAAAGTGAGTGGGCAAGTTAAAATGATCATTTTATAAAGTATTAAGGTTCGTAATTACGCTTCATTTTTAAGCAACAGAGTTTCTTGAACAGTGGCTATATTTCACACTCTCTTGAGCCATGGTGATGATTAGCTGAGAGAGAGAGAGAGAGAGAGAGAGAGAGAGAGAGAGAGAGAGAGAGAGAGAGAGAGAGATCCTAAAACACTGAGTATCAGCGGCATCATGCAGCCTGTAATGATGAAAATGGGTCGCTGATTGAAAAAGCAAATTTCCATCCATCAGAAGCAATCAGACAAAAAGCATTCGGAGATCCTCAATCACTCTGCTTACTTGCACACCGCGGTAACTCGTTAATGGAAACCAGAATCGTGCAAGTGTATCCGGATTAACATGGAACTCGCATGCGGATTATAAAAAAATAAAAAGAGTAGCAAAAGGTGTTTCCAAAAAAGGTATTTGACGGGAAAGGCAAATTGAAGTCAATCCTTCCTGCATCAAGTGGGATAAAAAACCAGATGAATATTTTTTCAGGTAAATAAATTATGCCGTTTTCATGCATTTGCATTCCATAAATGTATGACAGCATTTTGATACAGTCGATGTAATATTATACTAATTACTGGTTTTGCAAGCTTAAATTACTGATGTGGTTTTTAGACATACGGTTCGGTCAAGTTGCCAGACTTTTACTAAAATTTAAAGCATGGTATATCATGTAGTACTGTACATTACAGAAACTTATAGAAACGTTCCTGTTAAAAATGTTTTATGACTTACGGATTAAAGATCTAGACAGACGAAAACGTCATAACGTATATGACTGGATTTATCAAAAATTTCCATTGTTATTTTATGGTATGGATAGAAATCAGTTACCAGTATTACCAAAATTCCCTAAAAATAGTAATGAGGCACACAAAGAACGTAACTGCTAGGCTTTTCCATGATAACTGATGTGCGAATGTTGAAGTTTCGTAATATATATGTATGTATGTATGTATGTATGTATGTATGTATGTATGTATGTATGCATGTATATATATACAGTATGTGTGTGTGTGTGTGTATCAAGGCTATGAATTAAAGAACTTAACTATCCATGCAGCTATGTACATATGTGTGTATATACGAGTATATATATATATATATATATATATATATATATATATATATATATATATATATATATAATATATATATATATATATATATATATATATATATATATATATATATATATATATATAATGTGCATATAGAGAGAGAGAGAGAGAGAGAGAGAGAGAGAGAAGCATAAACACATAAAATCACATACAATCATAGGTATACTGCATCACGTCCCCTCAACTTCATGATTCTATTGTGACCTGCAACATTCGCTACGATCTTGCAGTGGGCTATGATCACATCCCCTTACAGGTGTCATTCAGTAACCCCATCTCTCCCTACCTTGAACCTCCTAACTGATCACCCACTTGCTGTTAACTGGGATTTTAAAAACCAACAGAAAACCAGATCCTTTAGGGAAACCACGGAAACCAGGCTGCGGTCAATAGCTCAACCGGCAGACGCCTTACTGTGCACTAACCCAAAATGTAGAAGCGATCATCACAGGAGAGATCTGAACGAATTCTATTCGAATATAGCTTCCGATATGCTCGCCTCCGGCAGGGATACCTTTAGATCTCGTCAAGGCAACTCTCGTATTGTACCTGGATGGAATGACTTGGTTAAAGATCTTTATACACATTCACGAGAAATGTTTCTACTGCGGAGGCAAAATGGTAGCCCGAGGGAAGAACACTTTGCACTGCTGATGAGGCAGGCGAGAGCCCAGATCAAACTTGCCCTTAAGCATTGCAGACTGAATGAAAAGCAACTAAGAGCCGATGCAACGTTTAGAAAATTAGAATCTGGCGATTACCACCGTCTTTGGAAGGACATTCAATCCCTAAATCCTAAAACTAAAAAGCTATCACAGAGAGTAGGAGAAGCCGTCGGTGACGAGGCTATCGCAAGAATGTGGGGCGATCACTTCAGCATTGTTATAAATTGCATAAAAGATCAAGACTCCGGAAGGGATGTAGATAACCTCCTTACTGATAACATTCAGTTTCATTTCCCGATCGTATTACGCCAGGTAACATCAGCGATGCCATAAACAACCTACCTAATAATAAATTGCCCGGCTGCGATGGTCTGCCTGCTGAAGCTTTCAAATTATGCCATCCGATAATTTACATTTTGCTAGCTGCTCTATTCAATGCGTGCATAATTCACCAGTTTCTCCCAGACTCCCTACTCTTAGTTCACTTAATACTATTAATAAAAAAAACAAACTAAAGGATGCAGCTGACCCTGGCAATTATCGCCCGATTGTAATTACTACAATTGCGCCGAAGATACTTGAGTCCGTTCTTCTGGTGAGACTTCGCACCTTTCTACACACTACTGACAACCAGTTCGGCTTTAAAGCAAACCACTCAACCGACACCTGCATCTACATCCTGAAAGAATTGCTGAACTATTACCCGTCATCAGCCTCTCCTGTTTTCCTATGTTTTGTTGATGTGAGAAAAACATTTGACAGGGTAAACTACCTGAAGCTCTTCCTGAAGCTGCACAAACGAGGCACACCTCTATATCTATTTTGTGTTGTTGGTTCTCCACACAGCAATTCTGTGTCAAATGGGGGTAACGCACTGTCATACACCTTCGGCTACCTAAACGGGCTCCGGCAAGGGGGCATTCTCTCTCCATACCTATTTAACACGTACACAGATGCCCTGAATGTTAAACTGAACTCACTCCCAATCGGATGCACTATCAACGAAACAATAAACAACCTCTGTTACGCTGATATGGTTCTGATTTCCCCATCAGTGCAGGGTCTCCAGCGGCTCATCGACACCTAGCGCCAATATGCAGAGGAATTTCATATCCTATACAACGAAACCAAGACCCAGTGCATGTCGCTGCTCCCGAGATCGCCTAAGCATATTGCAGAACCACTGATTTTCCTCGGAAATCATCGTCTGGAATTCGTGCATGAATTTCTGTATTTGGGACACATTATCACGGAAGACCTAAAAGATACGGCAGACATAGAACAGAGGCGTCGTTAACTATGTGCAACTGGCAACATGATTGCAAGGGGGTTTGCCTTCTGTCACCGAGAAACGAAACTGCTGCTCCTCCGCTCGTGCTGCTACAGTATATATGGGTGTTCCCTTTGGACGAACTATACCCGAGAGACCATGAGACGTATCACTGTTGTTCACAGTGACATTCTGAGACGCCTCACAAACACACCTCGCTATCGCTCAGCCACGCAGATGTTCACAGAAAACCGCCTGGATAATTTGAAAATCATTGTGAGGAGAACAATGTCCAATCTGATCACCCGACTGAGAAACAGCAGCAATTTGCCCATGCAAAGCATCCTAAACAGTGAGGCAAGGAGGTCTAAATTGTGAGAAAGGTGGAATAGTGAGGCGTCTGTTCCTTGAATGACTTATTCTCTATTTTTGCAATTATGAAGTGTCATCTCCAGAATCTGTTATTATTATTATTATTATTATTATTATTATTATTATTATATTTTCTCCGTTTCTTGCTATTTTTGGTATTTTTACTTTTTATTATTACTGTGATTAATATCACTGTAGATTTTTGCAATTTTCAATATTCGTATTTAGCCTTCTGGACCTGACTTCTGTAACCACCTAAGGTCCCCAGATGGAAATTAATCGTCTGCAATCTGTATTTTTTACTGTTATCATTTTCATTTTATTCTCCATATAATTACTGTCAATACCGTTATTATGAATTCCATTTTTTCTACTTCAGCAACTGTGTGGATACTGTCGATAATTATTTTTATCATGTTACCTTATGTATCTAGACTGTGTGTATTGCATTTGTATATGGCCCTGAGCCGAAATAAAGCTGCTTCTTCTTCTTCTTCTTCTTCTTCTTCTTCTTCTTCTTCTTCTTCTTCTTCTTCTTCTTCTTCTTCTTCTTCTTCTTCTTATTATTATTATTATTATTATTACCTCTTTTTACGCTGTTTACATGCTGAATATCATATGTTAAAGAATTTTTTTTACTAACAGTAGCGATCTTTTCCTATTCGTAAGTCAAAGGAGAAAATGGCAATACTGGAAAAATCATTTGTGCGTGATCTTATCTTTATATAACTATCAATAAACAGTTGATCAATTCGTTAAATATTAACATTCCTAAGACAGTTATGTAAAACTAACACTAAACAACCGATCTTTGTTAAATATTAACATTCCTATGACAGTTATGTATAACTGACAGTAATCAATTGATCATTTGTTAAAATTTAATATTAACACTCCTATGACAGTTATGTATAACTAACAGTAAACAATTGATCCTTGTTAAATGTTGCCATTCCTATGACAGTTACGTATAAATGACAGTAATCAATTGATCATTTGTTAAAATTTAATATTAACATTCCCATGACAGTTATGTATAACTAACAGTAAACAATTGATCCTTGTTAAATGTTACCATTCCTACGACAGTTACGTATAACTAACAGTAATCAATTTGTCATTTGTTAAATATTAACATTCCTATGACAGTTATGTACAGAATAACACTAACAAAATTCTTGTGAACCACAGTGTCGAAACGGAGATGAATTCTTATTTAAACTCTGACCTCGCTCTGTACATCGGATTCACTAGTGAAGGACGGAAGCCGAATAAGAAGTCGCTATCTTTTATATTCCATAAGTTGCCGCTCTAAAAAAAATTGAGCTAAGAGGGCGGAAAGACATACGGAGGGCAGGACAGACAGGAACGGACAAACAGGCGCGTCAATTACTAAATTTATCAGGACGGCAAATCGGGACATAAAAACTCAATTTCTATAAAATTATATTGACTTAATCAAAATGTTAGTTAGACTGCACAAACGAATATACAAACAGTTAAAATGGTTTTCACCGAAAAATATTCCATGAAGCACCCTACAATTTAGAATTCCAGTGGGAATACACGCTCTTGAATTGCAAAAAGCATGAGAGGTTAAGCTACATTTACCGCCAGAGAAGAAAAAACGTAAATGTACCGATAAATATTTATGTCAGTTGTCATCAGGTACATCTTAAAAAAAAAAAAACAGTAAAGTTATAGAAAGACGATATGAAAGATAGCACTTTTTTTAATATTAATACCAGTGCTGTTGTAATCATTATCCTCAAGGTCACGTGCTCATATTAAATCGGTGCAAGGATAAGGACTATAATTAAGCGTCATTATACGATTAAGTGCGCTTATCAAGAGAGAGATTTTGGAACAATAGGATTAAGCGTTAACTGAAGTTCATCTACATTTACAGAGATCTAATTAATTAATACGGAACAAAATGAGCAACTTCTCTCAGGAAGAGCTCGGTTTCCTCCCGACTCTGAAGTGGCATACGCACAACCATAACGCGGATCATAAGCAGGGAAGATTCAAAGTCAACAAGATCTAAAAAGATTGGAAATGAAGAATTCAGATGTCACAAGTATTCCAATTTAGTCTGCAAAGACGGGAGCCAGCTCCCACCCCAACCCTATCTCTCTCTCTCTCTCTCTCTCATCCGAAAAAGGGAAAAGACTCCTGCACGGCAATAAAAACTTAAGGATCTATCACGGGATGGTTATCAACACTCACAGAAATGACGGTAATTTTCAGTACAAATCTAATTTTCAGTACAAATCTCGAACATCCTAGAGTTATTATGCTCCTAAAGTGTCTGATTAATGTTATCAATTGCCCATGGTCCATTTTGCTGTTCGTTTTTCATAAGTAACTACTGTGCATTTCAGGGCCGTGTCTAATTGATTTTCATCGATAAAATCTTACCAAACCATCGGATATGGATCGTATTTTGGAAATTGCTATTTGAAGCCACAGCCTAATTGGCAAAAATATGCAGTGATGTCTAATGCGGATAATTAAGGCACTTGTCAGAGTACATCGAAGAAATTGAAAGGGAAACTTAGCTAAATCTAACAGGCTCGTAGACAGAGGCTAGTAAAACGTCATTTCTGAAGCCCCTCCCACTCATTGGTACTGTGGTGTGATGTGCTTTACTAGACATCCTGCCCATATACTTTATGAATGAACTCAGATGTTGGTAGTTGTAGTAATAGTAGTAGTATATGGAATTCTTATACTGTTTCACACAGACTCAGACACCTACCCTACATACTCTCTCTCTCTCTCTCTCTCTCTCTCTCTCTCATCTTTTCGATGAGTCATCTCTAAGTAGAGTACAATAAGGGAATGGGCATCAAATGAGAATATTAACTGTGTAATACAGTTCCATGGGGCAATTCACGTTTCCTTTAACTTGAAATAAGCACTAAGTCTTACAGTGACACTGTGAAAACAACCACTGTTACCCTTTAGTTTGTTGCTTCATATTGTCTCCTCAAAAGTTCCAGTTCACGAGTACCTGCTTAGTCCTGCTAAATGAATGTAACATAACGCAAGTGTTCTAACCTTAACTTCCTTAATGCATGATCAATCCCATAATAAATCCGCAGTGCTTGGTAAAGTACACTACTCCTCCTTCATTATTTTATCTGTGTGCCTATACGCTTGATTCATTTACTTGAAACTGACACTAATATATATTTGTTGTAGGGTTGTTGACTGGTTAGCAGTGAGTCTATGTATTCCCGGTTTAATCTATTTATTTATTCTTTTATGGATTTCGAGTCACTCATTCTTTCAAATTTCAGTTATTTTGATTATTTCATTTACAACGCTTATATATATATATATATATATATATATATATATATATATATATATATATATATATATATATATATATATATAGATATATTTCACTTACCCATAACTACATTGTAGTGCTGAATTATACTCGTAAGTCAGTCCAAGCGCTTGGGCTATGTCCTAAATTTTATATTCCATTAATCCGCTGATTATACTGAACTTTATTGAAATTGAAGGAAATATGAACGAAAATATGAAATAAAAAAAAACAAATATTGTAATGTAAAATTATGTAAAAGGATATGCTGTAGTTTGTTTAAGATTAAGCCAGCCTCGTGTCAATCAGGGTCTTGCGTTTTGAGCAGACCATAAGTGAAAAACTTTCGATGGAAATATATAAATTAAAATTTCGATAATTATCGTATATCCTACTCAAGGTATTGCTTATTGTACAAGAGGATCAAATATTTGTGTTTCTACGATAATTATCATACTACTGGGAACCTGCTATTACGTCTGATGTCATAGTTTACGTCACTAGCCTCTCTCCGGGTGCTTACTAAATTTAGCTAAGTTTCCCTTTAAATTTCTTTGATTTACTCTGATAAGTGCCTTAATTATCCACATTAGACACCCCTGCACATTTTTGCCAATTAGGCTGTGGCTTCAAACAGCTATTTCCAAAATACGACCCATATCAGATGCTTTGTAAAGACTTTATCGACGAAAATCTATTAGACGGCCCTGGAATGCACAGTAGATAGTTCTCTCAATAGGGAAGACAAAATTTGTTTGTTTGAGTGGTTGTAACTCTAATTTCCTTCCTACGGGTTCACCTAATACTCTTTCAGCGTTCCAAATGGTATAAATTTCGAAAGTGCCCATCAAATCTATCAGTGCTTTAAACCAAGAAGTAAACCGCAGGATATCCCGAACAAGTTCTAATCCCAGGCTTGCAAAGACTACCCTATGGGTACTCTACTGCAAGTATTTATTTGTCCCTTTGAATGCTTGTTCTCATATAAGGTGGGCGGATCTCGAGTCGTCATTCTTCTTGAAGCCTGAATGAAAGGCTCTTCGTATATCAATGGCCCCAAACCTTCCTTCCAGATTTGATTAACTTTATCTCCCTACTGCGCTGCCCTCCTCTTACTCTACAGATAATAAATTGTGCATTGCTTAGTTAACGTCTGGACCGTAGGCCGCCACCACTGATTGGTTGTCCACACTATCTCTTGGCTATAAAGGCTATAAGTCACAAAACAGTTTTCAGTCTTTCATTCCATTCACTTGCATAAAACGCAACTCTTACTTCCTTCACGTTTTCTAACCAAAACCTTTTCTTTTCTAAAAAATAGACTAGTCATCGCTTGAATGACAATTTCATTAATTCACTTTCCTTGCAATGGCCGTGATCGACTCTGTTTCTGGACCGTTGTAAAGATTACAACAAATTTTTGGTCGGTCTGTCAGATAAAACTATAATAATCCTAAGCCTCTGAGCCTTTTCTATCTATCATCCTCTTTCTCCTTTGGTGTACATAAAACAGAAAACAGAAACACAAAACAAAACATATGCTTTGCCAAACTGGAAAAGATTACAAAGGAAAATACTTCACTGCATTTCAACTAAAATTTCGAGGAAAAGATGAAGACAAGGGTTCTTAAGATCAGAAGCACAATTGCAAACCCTACCATATTCAACAAATTTAATTATTTATGAACTGAGCTTACCAGTTTAATGGTATCCATAAAACTTCCTCAAATACAAAGACCCTGGTGAATAAAAAAAATGCAAATTGTAGAGCCTATCTCCGCTACAAACCTCTCTCTTTCTCTCTCTCTTTTTGGTACTAATCACTCATAACAATTAAATATACAACTAAATCAATTAAGCCTGCCAATCCAATGCACGGCTACGAAACATGCACACATATAGATTATAAAATTGAAAACATGACCTCAGTCAGTTATTTTCCCTACGCTTCAAGAGTAAATATATATACATACATACATATATATATATATATATATATATATATATATATATATATATATATATATATATATATATATATATATATATATATATATATATATATATATATATATATATATATATATATATATATATATATATATATATATATATATATATTGTAACATACTGGTCTGGAGTCAAGCAAATGTGACAAAAGAGATGACTTACTTTCTAGTTACATCT
Organism: Macrobrachium rosenbergii; assembly: GCF_040412425.1. Lineage (NCBI taxonomy): Eukaryota > Metazoa > Arthropoda > Malacostraca > Decapoda > Palaemonidae > Macrobrachium > Macrobrachium rosenbergii. The sequence continues at coordinate 21,595,958 of NC_089743.1, read as the reverse complement.
AAACAAAGGGAAAGGTTGCCATGAAAGCCCGGGTTCCACTAAATTACTTTATTTCACACAGTTCAAGCAGGGGAAATAAATCATGACTGGTATGCAACCAAGCAAAGGAAATGCAACAATAATCGTACAACAAAATTTACAGTTAACTGGCTTTCAGAAGGAAATAGAAATTTTACAAAATGGTAACGCAAACTGGAGCCCGTAGCTCGTGAATATACAATTACAATCTGACACTCAGTTGCACAAGCAGAGGCTTGCTTGTAGCAAAGTTGAATTAATTATCTTCTTAGGCAACTTCTCACAGGTAGGTCATTGGCAGAACACATGACGGGCTGAGATAACATGTCTCTGGAAGTAGATTTCCCAGATAAGAATTTGTGCATGGAAGATTCTCTCTCTTGCAATAACTATCACCATGGAGCAAAGGATTATTTCATGAATAACTTAATTCCTATGGGGAATATACACTAGTACTTCATAAATATCAGCAAGGGATTTATTTTGGGAATGGAATTATGTGGAAATGGAAATGAGAGATTTAGTGAGAGGAAAAGAATACTAGTACTCAATTGCTAATTTCAGACTTACAGGGCAATCCAGATTGCATATGCACTATTGCAAGGGTAACTAGATGATCCACAGTCTTCTGTTAACAATGAAGGGACTGCTTGTAGCCTGGGTCACATGTGACCCTGTTTACCAGTGTGGCAGATTGCCAAGACAAAAGATACAGCCCTAGATTCGGGATGATGCAGGCAGAGGTTATCCCTGTGTGAAGGCTGAGTGGGAACTCACTTCTCTTGGCCAATTTTTGGATGTTGTTTGTCCTATAAGCCCTCAAACCACAGAAGTGGCGAGATTCAAGGAGTGGTCACCAGACAGTACTGAAAGACAATTAAGAACCAGCAGAAAGGAAAGGGTACAGGGTAACACTACTATTATGCCTATCCCCTGATGACTCATTTAATTTGCCTACCTGAACTCGACCCTTTTGCCAAGATACATCCAAAACTCTCGTCTCACTCCGACTATCATCGGGTATGGGGCACTAACCCCCAATGTATTGCAATCTGATCCCTATGTTAAGAGAACAGAGAGACAAGAGCAGCATACATTTGTGAAACCCCTTTTAAGCAGGCATTCATTCCCTTTCGGGCATGAAGGCCTGTACTAAAACCAGCTGCTTGTCTCCCTTACGTTACTTCCCTCCCTTAATGGGTCTTCCCATGCAATGCAGATAACTAAGGTGATCTACTGAACTTCTAGAATGGGAATATGAACTTCACTAGCCTGCTTAACTTAAGTTCCCCAACACTAATTTCAAGGTGTCTGCGGGTATTTAACTAGCTGTCTCTAATGACAGTAAAAATGCATTCCTAGGGAAGTTTCAAAATTACAATTGTACATTATCATTAAAACGACATATCAGCAGGCTGCCGCAACACCAATTTAGGTGGCAATGGTCTAACTACAATGCAGTATTATTACAAATTACAAAGTTCTTATGCTATGATATACACAAACATGTTAAAAGATAAGCAACCTGGAGGGTTAATGAGTGCCATGCCATGTATAAGTGGCTACGACAGGTCCTTCAACTTGCAAGGCTAGAGGACTGTTCTAACTCACATCTTATTGACATGGTAGTAGAACCCATGAGAGAGGTACCCATGCAACCTCCTCTGGACTTTTGATGCCTGGTATACACTACTAAATGAGGCACTGTGCCAAGAGTGCCAGGAGCTTAACAGCTCTAATATATGGACAATACTTTATCATTACTTTATTAACAAAATTCTTTCCATTACAATTGCAAGGTTACTACTACTATTTTACATGATCTTGTCTAAGATGTTATGTATGGGTTTACTTAATCAGAGATCACTCAGGCTACCTTCTCTGGGTAGGTGCCAGGATCACTTTGTGATGGAAAGGCACTGTGCCCCACAACGAGTGCCCAGGAGCTCTGGATCTCTTCCGACCCTTTTTCTTCTTCTTTGGATTCCTCCAAGGCCTATCTATGACAGTCCTAGGAGGTGATGAGGGCACTGATTCTGGGGAAAGGCCAGGAGTGCCGTCGGGAGCGAAGTCAGGGTAACCCTAGAGGCTAATGGAGGGCTCTCTATTCTGGTTGCTGCAACAACTGAAGCAAGTGCGGTAACAGCCTCTGTGTCCCAGCAGGACGGTTCCTGGTCAACCAGAGAAGAAGGCGTAGCAGTAGAGTCCTCCAGAGATTCATCCTCTGAGGACAGAGGCGATGAGGAAGAAGGATTATTGGGTACTGGAGGCTTGCAATTGGCGATGACCAACTCAGTTCAATTGGGCAGCTCTCCTGAAGGAAGATCAGTGTCGTGATGTTGCACTGACACCAAGTCAGGGCCAGGGACAGGGTTCAATTCCAGTAACTGCTCAATGTCCGTGGGGGACGGAGACTGGCACTGCTCCAAGCGCTCAAGTGGCACTGGCAGAGATGTTTGTTCAGGTGTGCCTAATGAGGATCCCAGGAGTGCAAAGCCCTAGGTGAGCCTGAGTTGGGCTGAGACAGAGATTCCTGTCCTGGGGGTGGTGTTCAGAGCCTCTGGGAATGTTTCCGGTTCTGGTGACCACTGTGCGTTGCTTGCTGGAGCAACCTAACCAATTCGTGGAGTGCCCTTTCATTTTGCATGTCTTACAGTGGTACTGTGTCTTGCTACCTTCCTTTTGCTGTGAAGGAGGAAGTTTTTGGTGGGCGTCCATTTGTGAGGAGGGAGGACTTGGCTCTGATTTACATTGAGAGTGCCCCTTACTTTGACCAGCTTGGCAGGCGGAAGGTGATTCTGTTAATGGTGGCATGCCCTTCAATGTGGCTGTGCTCTTGGCAGTTGATGCTACAGTTGATACCTCCATGGCGGAAGTAGCCAAACAAAGGAGGGGAGTTGTGGGAGGACATCCCCAGAGGAGGTCTCGTACCAATAGAAACTCAATTCTGCGCCTAATTCCACTCACCATGCCAATGCGGTGACGTTGAGTACCCAAGGTGATTTAGAGCACAACTGTGGGAATGGACTTATTAAAACCCTCAACCCAAGTCATCGTCCAATGAGTCTTTTTGTCTACAGTGGCACTGGCTGGCACTCAGGACCAATCAGTCAGACAGATGTCTGATGCTATGTCCATCGTAACTGGCAGATCAACTGGCGAGCTAGAGCCATCAAGGAGTGCCACTGAGACGGTCCGAGTCTCCACCCTCTTGGGGTGAGGAATGTAAGATGGCCATGTCGCGGCAGATGTGTCACTAATCAAGTTGACGTGCTTGGTAGTGGTACCATGCTTTGGGCAGGCAGCATACCTGGCACTATAATTTCCAGGATCACCACAGTCTTTGCAGGTGACTCTTGGATGGGCTTCCTTGCCTATGGTGACTGTAGGTGAAGAGGATTGTTTCTCAGTGGAGGAAAAGGTGCCATTATGTTTCTTAAAAGGGTCATGAGGGTGCTTCTTGATAGCTCCCCCTTTAAAGTGGCACTCAGATTCAGAGTGTCCAACTTTATGGCAGTAATTGCAAACTGGAGGCTTGGAAGGGAGTCCATTCTTCGGGCAAGCTTGCCCTGAGAGATGTCTGGGTGGCACTATGCACTGGTGAGACATGCTGGAAGACGGGTTACAGGTTTCCCAATCGTCAGCCATACTGACAGCCTTCCATGACTGTTTTGGGTTGCTTGTCATTGAGATACACAGCGAGGGACCCAGGAGCACAATGGAAGAAATCTTCCAGCATCATCCAGATAAACAGGTCCTCGAACTCAGTACACATCATGGAATCAAGCCAGCGCTGACCAGTTTGGGTTTTGTGATAAGCCCATTCAGCCCAGGTCTGACTGATTTCTTTCGGGGCCCCTAGACCTCTGTCTCCATTTCTCTGGTGTAATCTCTTAAGCCTTAGTTATTACCCTCCGAACTTCATCCATGTTTCCCCTCATACCACTATCCAGTGAGCCGAGGCACCCTTTGTTTTACCTTCAATATGCTTGTAGAGAAGTAAAGCCCTCTCCATGTCTGTGGTGCTGCCGTTTGCATAAAACCCTTCTACTTCCTCCAACCATGCCTCTGGCTCATTGTCAGTCCACTTTGTTACAAGTGAATTGATAATAAATATAGGAGGATTAGGCATGGCAGGTGTGGGGTTAATGGCTTGATGTTGAGCTAGTGCGGTGGCACTGTCTTGTCGGGCCTTCTCAAGCTTGGTCTCCTTTTCTTTTAGAGCTAGCTCATACTTCCTTTGCTCTTCTCTGTCTGCCCTTCCTCTTTCTTCTTTTTCCAATTAGTACTTCCTTTGCTCTTCTTTCTCCTTCCTTTGTTCTTCTCTCCTTATTTTGTTTGTCTTTCTCCTTCCTCTCTCTTTCTTCTTTTGCTTCTCTCTCCTTCTCTCTCCTTCTTCTTTTGCTTCTTTCTCCTTCCTTGCTCCTCTCTTTCCTGTTTCTCCCTTTGGAGTAAAGCATCTAACTGTGCCTATGCCCCCTTGGTGAGCTCTCTTCCAGTGAAAGCCATCTCCTTCCCCAGATTCATGAAGGTTTGGTAATATTCTGCTGACACAGTTCTGGTAGATTAGGGCATAGTAAAATGGCCTGGGAATTAAAGTGATTTGGGGAAGTGCCCCCTTAACTCTGGTGACACTTCAGTGGAATGGCACCTTTCAATAAGGTGGCACTGTGGCTGAGTGTGCCATTCAAAGGTCACACTAATGGAGCAGTCCTTGGTTAGCAAAACTTTATGGGCGGACACACTATTGTTGGCACTCTGTGTCTCAATGTACAGGTGCAGTTTGTGTATTAACACAGGAATTTTCTTGATGGCACTGAGGTGCTGGAGGTTCCGATGACACTGGTAGTCGCACAAACCAACTGCACGAAACAAAACAAAATGGCACTCTGCATGAAGCAGAGTGCATGCGGTTAGTAAGAGAAAAAGAAAAGGTAAGACACTTCAGGTGGGTTACTCACTGACTGTGCACCAGATTAGTGGCACTGTGACAGGGGAATCTCTTTAGCTGGCACTCGTGAGCGACTAGTTCCTAGGCACTAGTACTGCTGCATCCTTTCATGTGGAGGGAGGAAGACTTGGGGTGTGCACTCAATGTGCAATTTATCGCTTATGGTATAAATAAGTCTTGAAAGTACCCACTCATGCGAGACAGTTTCAATAAACTGTTGTAATTTTAACTTACACCCAAAAGTATTCTGTGATGCAAAGGTTTTTTTTTATATTTTTGTCCGTTTTTTTTTTCTCTCTTTAAGACACGGCTCAAGTACCCGCTCAGTCGCCTAAAGCACTTAATGGAAAAGGGGTGAAGATTATACAAGGGGTTTCAGCACATGTGCTTACAATTAACCGCACTACGTGTAACATGAGCCAAAAGAAAAGCACATATATGCTGATGAATACAGGGGGTATCCCAGGGATTGAATTTAACATACAACCCTTGGGTTTGATTTGTTTCACTCAGCTTTCATGAAGTAATAGCTTATCCTCCAATAATATCTCCCACAATTAACAAATCGTGCCTCTAACTAAATTATATGGACTCTGCTCTCAGTGATTAAATAAAAGGTGTGTTTGGGTTCCTGTTACTCTAACTAATTTGTAAAAGATTTTCAATTTGCCCTGGGAGTTTTACGTTAGGTATGCGTGGAAAAAGTGGAAAGGCGCACATCAGCATAGTCGATAAATGACAGTGATTGGAAATGGTCGTTTGTTGTGACAGTAACAGTGATTCACAATGGCTGCCCTCTTTTGGCAAACAACTTGTCACATGTCACTGTTTACTAATAAACCGAATTCAACATGGCCACCAGTATCATGTGACTGCTGGGAGAGAGTGGGGGAGAACTATTGCTATCATCTGCTTGAGTGACGTCAACTGATCATGCATGCGAACACAAGCACTCTTTCGTTACTTTACGATACAAAGAAAAAACCACTAATTTTTTCTGATGGAATGATTTAAGCATATGCGTAGATGTGAACTAATTTCTTAAATACCAATAATACTTCTACGATGCTAGGAAATTCTAACACAAAACTGAGGTGAGAACTAATGAAAACTGGTGGCTCGGGTTATTTATAGAACAGTCTAGCATTGCCATCCATTCCTATGTCTTATGGACTTGCAACATGTCCCTTTTCCTATCAGAGAGAAGCTGCGCACACTTACTCCCATGTCATATGCACTAAGCTAATCTAGCTAGAAATTTAACATTCATGCATTACTTGCTGGCATGCAAAGTGCCAAGTAAATTTCTAACTTGATAACTCGACACTCTGGCTCAACTCGAGGACATTTACGGGTGAGAATTTTAAAACCACTCCACTGCTATCTACTTTCAATTTATCTCCTATTTGTAAATTTTAGATATAGACAATCACTTATTTAACACTTTCCCTACCTAACGCAATTTTAGCAGTGTAACACTGATATTTCCTTATATGTTATCTCTCCCTTGTTTCTGTCCGACATTTATTTATGCCTTGTCAGTTATTAACTTACTATTAATTCCTAGGTTTGTTTCGTATCCCAGTCTGGTGTTTTAGTGCTTGCTATTTCCACTAATTTGACAGAGACCTCTGGCAAGATCGACAATGTTACATATTGGTCTGGGTCTGGCTAGGTGAAATGAATATTGATTTAGAAAACTGCCTTATGGGCCACTTACCCAGAGCCAAATATGTAGGCAAATGTAACAAAAGAGATGACTTACCTTCAAGTTACATCTAAACAAAGGGAAAGGTCACCATGAAAGCCCATGGTTCCACTAAAGTACTTTTATTTCACACAGTTCAAGCAGGGGAAATAAATCATGACAGGTATGCAACCAAGAAAAGCAAGTGCAACAATAATCTTACGACAAAATTTATAGTTAACTGGCTTTCAGCAGGAAATAGGAATTTTACACAATGATAACGAAAGAGGAGCAAGTGGCTCGTGAATATACAATTACAGTCTGACACTTGGTTACTCAAGCAGAGGCTTGCCTGTAGAAAAGTTGAATTAATTATCTTCTAAGGCAACTTCTCACAGGTAGGTCGGTGGCAGAAAACACGAGGGGATGAGATAACATGTCTCTGGAAGTAGATTTCCCAGATAAGAATTCGTGCATGGAAGATTCTCTCACTTCCAATAATCGATCACCATGGAGGGGTCATTTACTCTTGTCACTGAGCAAAGGATTATTTCATCAATAACTTAATTCCTATGGGGAATATACACACTAGTACTTCATAAATATCAGCAAGGGATTTATTTTGGGAGTGGAATTATGTAAAAATGGAAATGAGAGATTTAGTGAGAGGAAGAGGATGCTAGTACTCAATTGCTAATTTCAGACTTACTGGGGCAATCCAGAGTGCAAATGCACTGTTGCAAGGGTAACTAGATGATCCACGGTCTTCTGTTAACAATGAAGGGACTGCTTGTAGCCTGGGTTGCTTGTGATCCTGCTTACCAGTGTGGCAGATTACCAAGACAAAAGATACAGCCCGAGATTCGGGATATAGCAGGGAGAGGTTATGCCTGTGTGAAGACTTAGCGGGAACTCACTTCTCTTGGCCAATTTTTGGATGTTGTTTGTCCTACAAGCCCTCAAGGAGCGGTCACCCGACAGTCTTGAAAAACAATTAAGAACCAGCAGAAAGGAAAGCACAGAGATTTAGGTCTTGGGACAAGGGTACAGAGCAGCACTACTAGTATGCCTATCCCCTGATGACTCATTTAATCTGCCTACCTGAACTCGGCCCTTTCACCAAGGTACATCCAAAACTCTTGTTTCACTCCGACTATCACTGGGTATGGGGCACTCGCCCCCCAATGGATTACAATCTGATCCCTATGTTAAGAGAACAGAAAGACAAGAGCAGCATATATTTGTGACAATATATATATATATATATATATATATATATATATATATATATATATATATATATATATATATATATATATATATATATATATATATATGTGCATGGACACATGCACATACACACACACACACACACACACACACACACACATATATATATATATATATATATATATATATATATATATATATATGTATATATATCGCATCTTAATAACTAGATTACAGAAAGCAAACTCTAATTAACATAGGTATCAATAGCAGTCTCTTTGAGACAGTTCGCAATTCTCAATGATCATCTTGTGGTCAAACAGGCTAAAATGAAGTTCGACAAATGCTGAGATGAGGGTTGAGAATGTGGAACTTTAAACTTTTCAGAACATAATATTGAAGTTGTATGATACAGACATTAAATTAAAGTAGGAAGGTAAACCAAGAAACGTAACGTCATGAGAATATAACTGAGTAACTACAAATGCGTTATATATAAGTAAACATAAAAAAACAGTTGCGGCAATGCTTATTTAAAGCCTATAAAGAAAATGGAAGAATAAACATCATCGAAAATGTTTCATCCTAAAACTGATTTACCCCTTCAGTAAGACAAATCCCTGATGGCTTCTAAGGCAAAACTAGCCAAACAGCTGCCAGTGCTTCATGGACTACAAAATCTAAGGTGAACATCCTGAGCAAAAAAATTGCCCAATATCACAAACAACTCGAGTCTTATACCGAAATAGGTTCTCGTAAGCACTCCCGTCGACAGGCAAAAACTAGATGATGTTCACCTTGTAACAAAATTTCAGGCTCCCTGGATATCTCCTTCAGTATTAAAAGGTCATCTTTTTGTACAGCAGTTACCTGCTCCATTACCCAATTTAGAACTAAATCCCTGCTATCCTTATCTACACTCAAATACTAGTCCAGATTAAATCTTTTCATATGTACACACATACACATTTATATATACACTGTATATATATATATATATATATATATATATATATATATATATATATATATATATATATATATATATATATATATATATATATATATATATATATATATATATATATATATATATATATATATATATAGATAGATAGATAGATAGATATGTATTCATGATGTTGCCTTGTAATATGTATGTCTTTCCATAGTTTTGATAATTTACTCTCCTATTTATTATGTGTTATGTGTAATAATGATAGTTGTTGAAGTAGTGTAGTGCCAGATCTCAAAAGAGTTAGTGATTTAGATGACTTAACAGCATAATTTATAGAATTAATAATATCTTTCCCGATAATAGCGTAGTAGCAGGAGAGAGAGATTTGAGTTTTAGACCAAATGTGCCATCTGTCATCAGTTCAGATAACTGAGTGCTTTGTTTTGGGTTACGCGATGACAGGTTGGAATAGTAATCGACTCGTGTTAAGATTTCTGTAAAAACTTTGTCCCGTATGAGAAGAAGACGAATGATTTTGCAACGGAATCCGAAAATCTATTCATTCTGATTTTTGAGACTGTTAAAGTTGGTTCCATCTCTCTTTCTTTAACAGAGAGAAGTTAGTGTAGAATATCTGTGTGGTCACTGGTGTTAATCTTAACTTTTGAGATATGAATTGTAAGAAAACAGTAACAGCACCTTATATAAAGTGTGTTTTGTGAATCTAAAGCAGGTGCAAGTGATTTTACAAAGGTTTTCACAAGCTTGTGTAAGGTAAAGTGAATTTTACTTATTATTACCATGATATAATAAGGTATATTGAGAGAATTTTGTCTTAGTGAAATTATTATTGATAAATCTTCTGTGTATTTTTATCTTCTTGTGTTTACAATCTCTTGATTTTTCACATTTTATATATTGGTGATTTAACATTTATTTACTTAGCATTTTAAATATTTCTTGATAATTTAACATTGCATGCTTGATTTAATTTTCATTTATTAAGATTTTCTTTTTAAATACTGAGTAATTCTTGATAGTTTAAATTTTGCTTGATTAATTTAATTTCTTGATAAATTAAAGTTTTTGTAATTTAGTTTTGTTTAATAATTTACCTCAAGAATTAATTAAATTTCTGTGTTGTTTTCAAGTAACAGTAAATTTTTCAGATTGTGAATTCTAATTATAAATTTTGAATTTAAAAATAAATTTTTGTATTTTGTGTTTAAAAAAAAAGTGTTTTATTTATTGACCACCAGTGAATGGGATTAATTGTGTGCATAAGGCAAAGTGATAAACATGTTTTGTTCCTTTAGTTTTGCTGAAGTGAATTCAGACCAGGGAAGCAGTTAAAGTTGCTTGATGGAGTGATGCCCTTTTACTCTAGTATATTTCTTGTTTAACTGATGATACCTCACATTAGTTTTCATACTCTTAGTTTGATTTTCACATTATTGATGAGCTTTTTAAGGGATCACTGTTACCTTTAGAGTACTCAGTCGTAATTTTTATTGTTATGAGAGTTCAGGGTATCTGGCTGAAGTGAGGTAAGTTTTTGAATTCTGTGATTAGTTGTGTAATAACCTGGTACTTGGAACGCTTCGTGACAAATATATATATGACATATATATATATATATATATATATATATATATATATATATATATATATATATATATATATATATATATATATATATATACATATATATATATATATATATATATATATATATATATATATATATATATATATATATATATATATATATATATATATATATATATATATATATATATATATATATATATATATACACGGTATATGCGTGCGTGTGGATACGTGTGTGCGTAATTTTTGGATAAAGAAAACAAATTCATTTTCCGGTTTCTAAAAACCAACGCTGAATAAAATCGTTATTTGATCTGAAACTTCCACCGACAATATTCAATAACCGAACCGTAACTTTCCGAGGATTCAATTTAGCCATTTCAATTCTTCATCAGCTTGATCCCACTCACGGAATAATCGTCCTTTACAGAATCACAGACGTGGGGAAATACCTTATGGGAATTCGATTATTTTCTTTACGATTTCATCTTCTTTGGCAACGAGACCATTTTCTCGAGACAATAACTGCAATCTTTTCTCTGCGGCATATAACGATAGTCCATTTTTAAAAGCCAATGTTGCTTTTTAATTTGCTTTAAGCAAAGGATATATCTTCACTTTGTCGATGAGTGGAACCAAGCTCTTCTCTGTGAGCGATCACAATAACCCAATTTTCTTGATGAATACATTTGATTTGGAATGTAAAAAACTGAATTTTTTTATGTCATAAAATACCATCATTTCTCATAAAACCGAGTGATTTAACTTTTCAATATTTTTTGATGAAATTATTTTAAGTATTTCGTTCCGTTCCAGATAACATTTGATGCATAGAGAAACAGCAGCATCTTCACTTTAACGAAATTTTTCAACATCCTCGAGTCAACGAAATATATTTCCTGTATAACGAGCCAAAACATTCTCTCCCATTAAAATGAGGTTCTCTCCGTGGGTGGGCAACATTAGTCTCCACGGCTGTGAGTTATATAAAAGGGCGTAACATATCGCGCAATATTTTCAACCTATATTATAAACCTTTCCTCTCGCGCTAAATGCAGTCCCTTCCCGGCCGTTGATAAACGGTTTCCTCAGCCGTAGATGTTTAATTTTACAGAAGAAAGACTGGGCATCTTTTACCGGCGAAACTACAATTTTCCCAGGCCATAAACCTTGCCAATTAAAGAAGACTAATGTAGAAGAGAACGTCTAGCGCAAAGCCTCCTTGGGGATTTTCTTTAAAAATTTCACGTCACGAATTACTCACACCTTGAATGAAATAAGGGGGCGTTTCTAGAAATCATTTCCGCCGCATATCCAAAAACTGCATCCCACAATTTTTCTTTCAGCAATGACAGATGGGACTGCAACCCTAACTTCCTGTTGTATTCAGTGGGAGTACTGGGGAAAAAAGAAAAATGAAGGGATGGATAAGAAAGTAGGGGCAGACCCTGGGGAAGGCGACATATCTGTCACTGAAGGAGGCGCAGGAGCAGAACACATTATTTTTCGAGGGACAGCACACGAAATGTCTACGACCAAAATCAAAACATAGCCCTGCCGTTAAACACTTACATTATCGTGATCCAATAAAGCAGTGGTTTCCAACCTGTGGGGCGCGCCCCCTTGGGGGGCTCGAAGGGCTGCCAGGGGGGGCGCAAATGCTTGATGAAGGGGATAATTATATCTGAAAACTATTAATTACGATGGAATTCAGAATTTCAAAGTACTGAGAAAATATTTCAGATATAAATATGAAATCTAGTTGTCTGAATATATAAGGAATTAATTATTAAACAATTATAAAAGATAACGGAAGTAACGTTTTGCAAATATGAAAATTATACTGATTACAGTATTTAAGGAAGGGGGGGGGTCGCAGAGAATGTGCCATTCAATGAAGGGGGGGGGCGAGAATTAGAAAAAGTTGGAAACCACTGCAATAAAGGAGCTAGAAATGAAACGTATTTCAGATTATGAAAAAACTCTTGTACGTCCATTTTCAAATCAACATGTATTTATGATTGATTACCTACTTCTGGCGTACAAAATCATCAGGAGAGCTATAAATTCCCAGCCGGAAATTATAAAAACGTTTCTCAAATGAAATTATAGAATTGAAGAGCTGACTTCAAAAGATCCTATAAAGAAGAAAATTGAAAACTGTAATTTGATAGTAAATTAAATCATCCGCGGTTGATTACGCTACCTAAAGCATTTAATGCTAGTATTCAAATGTATAAATTACCACTCATAAATTGTATGAACTACCTAAATACTAGTATCCTTAAGTATTAAAAATGTATTATTATTATTATTATTACCTCCAATTTATAAGGAATTCTACATCAACAAAACGGATTCTACATGACAAAAACCCAGTAATGAAATGATACAAAATTATTATAGACAATATTATTAGTAACTTAGTAACCTAGAAAATTAATACCAATGATGTAGTCAAATAGGATAATAGGATAAATTGTTGAGCCTTACGGGATCCTATTGTTTTAAAAAGTCGTTGATATCACTGAGCGTATGACATACAAATAAATTTTGTTGATTTCGTCATAATATGACAAGTAATCTATCTTTGACAAATTAACTATGTATATTACTAATACGTTTACTTTCGGATATCTAATATATAAATCCTACAGGTATTACGGTAAGGTGAATGAATTCTTGATAGCACGAAGCTCATTACTCCTAAGCAGTAGGTAGCTAACCTATGGTGCCCGTGTTCTGTAGAGAGAGAGAGAGAGAGAGAGAGAGAGAGAGAGAGAGAGAGAGAGAGAGAGAGAGAGAGAGTACTGTAGTTAGATGTCCCAGACATCTAGAATACATTAGGCTGTCATTTCAGCCAATATTACTTTGCTGATACTACAGTCCAACACTCCCCCCTTCCCCACCCCACCAAGACCCGGGGAGTGACGGAGGTTAAGGTCTCACCGTTAACTACTATTGTGACTTCGCTCATCATGTGGGAAGCTATTGTTACATACTATTGATTGGAAGCAATTAATAGCCGGGACCCGAGCGGGTAAAACCTCTCTTTCAGTTAAGTTACCGGTGTGCCTGTCTCTCCGTCACGCCTCATCTTCCCAGCTGAACGAGCAACAAGACACTATGATTTGGCGTTGGGGTAGGCCGTAGCCTCGATCGGCTGCCCTGCCTGACATCGATTAGACCCCGGTAACGATGTGAACGTGTATCGTACCAATCCCCAGCTCCCTTTCTCCCAGCAGCGAGGAGAACTGGGCGGTTAGGTCGACAGTTCGAGACGTGTGAGGTGTCCAACAAGACACTACAGTAAGCTCCAAAATTTGTCCCCTTTATCACTGCTGTTAAGATGTGAAAGCCTGAATCAATTCAAAATATGAAATTATGAGTGTTTTAGAGGAACTAATTATGTTAATCTACGTCTCTGAAGGTTATGGTAGCTAAGAGGTTTCAAAGTCGTAAACGTCTTTCATTTCCTATAAGGAATAATCAAAAACTTATTTTTGCTATGTTTCTGTCAAGAGAAGCGTTGCTGTCATAATAACATGGACAAGATAACAGCAATTTTAGCTGAATGACGGTAGAATTTTAAGACACACAAGCAAGACCCTGAGAGAGAGAGAGAGAGAGAGAGAGAGAGAGAGAGAGAGAGAGAGAGAGAGAGAGAGAGAGAGAGAGAGAGAGGCCTCAGACTTATATATATTTCACTGGAGTATTTATCACTAGAAACAAGTGTCAACGAAATACTCCGAACAACTACAACAAACACGCGAATTTTAAGAACAGCTGCAATAACACTGAACACAAGAGAACGCAACGCAGCAAAGACAACAGAGCAAGAGAGGGGAAAAATGAAAGGTAACCTAATTTGTAATCCTTCATGGGAATAAAAAGGGACTCTGAGAGAAGACTTGAAACGACAACCTGTCCTTCTTCATTCTGTACTTGAGGAGGAGGAAGAGCAGAAGGAGGAGGAGGAGGAGGAGGAGGAGGAGGAGGAGGAGGAGGAGGAGGAGCAGGAGGAGGAGGAGGAGGAGGAAGACTGGAGAAGAAGGCGCAAGAAGACTGGGGAAGGACAAGGACAAGGACGGGGACAACAAGGCAGATTTAAGGATGAATGCTCTCGGGGCCCTTCATTTCATCCCCCTCCCCCCCTTTTTTTGAGAGAGAGAGAGAGAGAGAGAGAGAGAGAGAGAGAGAGAGAGAGAGAGAGAGAGGAATTACTTTCGCATCTTGACAACAAAGTGATAAATTTTGCTTGAGGAAATATAACTTAAATTTCTCAATGTACATTATTCTTAGGGCCAATGTATCCAACCCAACCTGGCTGGTGTTCCCGCAAATGAGATTACCATAAAAACCACATTTATCCTCTAATCATCTTCATTTTATCAATTACCAATGGTATAATTACCTGCATTAAATCTGCGCTCACAATACACAAAGCTAATTAATTAGAATAATGTTGATCGCCACCATTAATATAAATTAAATCATAATGTACTATATCAATTTATTATTCAATATTAAAAGATTTTCAATAGATCTCGGAAAATATGCAGGTGGGTGAGGGGTGGGGAACTGGTGGTAAGCTGACAGTGGGGAGGAAAATTTATATCTTTGCTTTTTTATAACAAATAAAGTTAGAGGAAACAGCAGATCAATCACTTCAACCAAAACAGCAAATATTACGAGCAAATACGCGTAATATATTTGTTCATTTTCATCTATAGTTATCAATTCTCGTTCAAACTTATCTACTTTGGTTATCTACAATTATTTGAAACTTTCATCTGTACTTCATTTATTTTTCACTCTTTGACTGTATTTCCTTCCTGTTTTTTTTTATTTATTTTTTTTAGATAATTTTCTACAGTGGTACGCCAGGCAAGTTAACAGAAATATGGGCTTTTCTTTTCCAAGATATGTACAATACATAAGAGCAATATTCGTTAATACAGCATGTATTCCTGTTTATGGGTTCAGTCTACTTTGTACACTTTTACTAAGAATAACTTTATGCAGTCATACTTTATTACCCTGGATCACGATACGAAAAATAGATTTCGTCCAGGAAAAGTCGTGTCTCTTCATAATATTTTTCTTTTTATATGCAAACAGAAATGACGAAAACATATTGGATCTCTCTCTCTCTCTCTCTCTCTCTCTCTCTCTCTCTCTCTCTCTCTCTCTCTCTCTCTCAGTAGGAAAAGTTTACTATAAACCCCCTTGATTGGACCCACAACCAAGTAAACTTATTATATTTTCCCGTTACAATATACATCATCTGTAAACCTTCAAGTTAAAATTAAAATCCGTACTGGTATGAAAGAGCTTTCATTGCAACGTAATGCTTTGTGCCAATATTAAAGAAATGTACAGAATGGACTTACTTTCAAACAGTAAAAAATGCGCCGAAGTTTCTTCGACGTAATCGAAGCACGATTATAGCTAACTATAACCTTAAATAAAAAAAAAAAAAAAACTACTGAGGCTAGAGGGCTGCAATTTGATGTGTTTGATGAATGGAGGGTGGATGACCAACCTACCACTTTGCAGCCCTCTAGCCTCAGTAGTTTTTAAGATCTGATGGCGGACAGAAAAAGTGAGGACAGAAAAAAGCGCGGATAGAATAAAGTGCGGACGGACAGACAAAGCCGGCATAACAGTTTTCTTCTACAGAAAACTAAAATGAAATAAAAAAATATAACTGTTTTGATTTGTTGACTGAGATGGGGTCACGTTGGAGCTCCCGGTTCGAGACAAGCCTTTGTGTATCAAAAGTCAAATCTCTCCTTTATTCTTTTGTGAAATGTTAAAGGAGGTTTAGTATATCCATACATACATACATACATACTTAACAATCCAGAGAACCACACACGCGCACACACATATATGTTATATATACATGTAATTAATATATACATATATAATATATATATATATATATATATATGTGTAATATATATATATATATATATATATATATATATATATATATATATATATATATATATATATATATATATATATATATATATATATATATATATATATATATATATATATGGTGTGTGTGTGTGTGTGTGTGTGTTATGTGTATGTATGGATAGTTAAGTATGTATGTATGTGTGTATGTATGGATATACTAAAACCTTTAACATTTCACAAAAGAATAAAGGAGAGATTTGACTTTTTTATAGACAAAGGCTTGTCTCGAACCGCCATCACAGTCAACAAATCAAAACAATTATATTTTTTATTTCATTTTAGTCTTCTTTAGAAGAAAACTATTGTGCCGGCTTTGTCCTGTCCGTCCGCACTTTTTATATATATATATATATATATATATATATATATATATATATATATATATATATATATATATATATATATATATATATATATATATATATATATATATATATATATATATACTCTTTCCTACACCTTTTCATTTGATGAAGGAAGCGCCTGAAAAGCAGAACGATCGGATTATCAGCAATTCTGTAGGGATGGGGTTGCTGGCCTTATGTCCTTCTCTTGATTTCCTACTGCTCTAGCACCCATCCACAGCTGCGAGGGCTGATGAGATTGTAGGCCACGAGTAATTCAGTGGGCCCCTTTCCATTTTTTATGTCTGTTCTTGCACTTTTTTGGGGGGCCCTCCTTTAACACGGGAGAGAGACACCGATCAAGTTCTGTAATAATTCATAATAAATCAAGAGTGTAATTGGGAAGTCCGAAAAATCTGAAAATCAAGAAAAACATTCTCTTTTCGTAGCAGACAGTGATTCGGTCCACACTAACCAGATCCACGTGTAACTGGTACAGATACTTAACAGAAAAGAGATACGTATTTGGAAGCAATAATGTTCTTCACATCATCAGCATCCAAAATTACCTTAACAACAGAAGTTGGGCAGAATGAAAATGTGAGCGGAGAGAGGAAAAAGAAATAACACGGAAGAAGAGGAGGAAAACTAGGAGTAAAAACAGTAGAGAGAAGAGAAAGTGAAAAGCATATGAATGCTGAAATATAGAAAAAGGGAAACGTAGAAAAACAACGAGGACGGAAAAAGGATAAAAGAGAGCAGCGGAAGGAGAAGAGGTTAGAACAGGAAGACAACAGGAAACGGAGCAACGGACTTAAAAAAAAAAAAAAAAAAGGAAACGACTGTTGTTATTAATCCTCGGTAAAAGCACGGATCACAAACTGTAGCTTTAAACGTTTACACGGGTCTGACACGACCAGGTACCTCTGGGATGATCTATGATTTTAAAGAGGACGATATTCCACGAGAGAGAGAGAGAGAGAGAGAGAGAGAGAGAGAGAGAGAGAGAGAGAGAGAGAGAGAGAGAGAGAGAGAGAGAGAGAAAATGGTTATTTGCTACTAGTTTATATCTTGAGAAATCAAAGAGATTAATTATAATTGTGTACTTTGAGTTCTTAGGGAAAATATGCATATATATACATACATACATTATATATATATATATATATATATATATATATATATATATATATATATATATATATATATATATATATATATATATAGATTTGTCATACATGCATTTATATGAATATATATATAATACATACATACATACACACACACATATATATATATGTATACACACATATATATACTGTATATATATATTGTATATGTGTATTATATATATTCATATATACGCATGTACGTACAAACTATCAAGCATTCTGATATATACGGGATATAGTTACACAAACACATACACACAAACACACACAAGAGTGAAAAGACGGAACCAAACTCGCATCGTTTGTTCCCGCTATCCAACGAGAATAAAATCGAGACGTGCCCTCAGTAATTCTAATACACGAATCAAACTGCAAATAAAAAGCAAACCCTACAATAAAGTACATGAAAAGAAAAGAAAACCAGAAGTTAATAAATGTATTAACAGCTTTTGTAGAATCCAGTTTATCTTCAACAGTAGAGAAAAATATTTGCATAAATATAAAAAATATATTATTGAGAGAAATAGAAAAAGGAAATGATTCGTTATGTAACCAAATGTGCCGTTTTATTTATTTATTTTTTTTTTTGCAACATGACTTATACTTCAAAACCTCCACTGACAAGTATTTATAACATAAATGTCTATTTCAGAACAATAACATAAATCCCATCAATCAAAGCAGTCACTACAAAAGGCAGTCATAATTTGTGAGATAATTTATACAGTACAGTGCAAAGTAGTTTCTATTTTATTTTCTTCAGCGAGTCCAACTTAATTTCCACAAATAAAAAACAGGATTTCCAGGTACGAGCAAAGCATATCTCACTCTGAAATTCACCTAACACTGCAGGACAGTACAGCAATTTTAGCGGCACACTTACATGTGAAAGTCATCGGTTCCCACCTGAACGCATTTTGCCTCTTCCACTCCTGAAGCGAAACAGAAAGAGATGGGAAAGCAAATATCAACGACAGATAACCCCGATGACAGACCTACCTCTTCATAATGAGAGGTACAAAGAATTAAGAGCAATTACTTAAGATGTTGAGGCCTGGCTTCTTTCACCTGCCGAAACAGAGCTGACGTGTTCTGAACATAATAATAATGTCATAACATAAAACAATGTCATTTATACATAAAAGTATTTATAACAACTGCTAAATTCCAAACAATTCTTAAGATGTAATTCACCGATTACTGAAAAATCACTGTTGATGCAGTAGGCGTTTATATGAAATTTATTAAGCAGACCAACAACAGAGAAGGAAAGAGAGGAAGATAGTTTGAATCATTTCATGAAATACACATCATTCCTCTACTGACCTAAGGAAAGAATTATGCACCTGGTAATTAGTGTAATATGTTGGATGACAGCCAAAACAGAGAAGGGCATGTGGCTAGCAACTTCATCCCAGAAGATTTACTGTGGACCGAAGAGTAACATGTTCATGAGCCAACCCTTCTAATAAAGTTTTATATATATATATATAATATATATATATATATATATATATATATATATATATATACTGTATATATATATGTGTGTGTGTTTCAGTGTATAATCATTCAAATAAAATGCAACGGTTCTGGTATTATTCTTGTTGTACACAATATCCTTTGTTAGTTATCAATCAGAATTTAAAACTGTGAGCTTTAGCAAATGACAACTGTCAGTTTATACAAGAGATTGTCCCATGAATATTTTACTACTCGACCAGTCACGGTGGGCTAATATAACTCGCAATTTTCTGCAGTGCAGAAATAGGTACTGATATATATATATATATATATATATATATATATATATATATATATATATATATATATATATATATATATATATATATATATATATATATATATATATATATATATATATATATATATATATATATATATATATAGTATATATAACTATATATATGTGTATATATGTCTATATGTATATATGTATGTGTGTATATATATATATATATATATATATATATATATTATATTATATATATACAATATGGTACATAACGGGAAGTGAATAAACAGATAAGACTTATTTACTGAAATAAGGCTTGCATTCGGAGTCTGAATACGGAAAAAGGTAAGGAAGCATATAAATATGAAAATTAATCAGTGTATTTTTATTTCAAAATTAGTGAAAAAATCCTAAAATATTATGCCATCTAGGCCTACACACATTCTCGCGTGCAAACACACATACGCACAAACAAGGGTGTGTACTTCTAACTAGTTTTGACTTACTCTCTAAAAGTATCAAGAACCCAGTCTTATAGAAGATATTCCATTACTGGAAACTAACACTTTTGAGTCGGTGTATAACATCGGAATAGGAACGACAGCCTCACACTTTTACACACCTTCAATGATAATTATGTAACCGAGTCATCACAGGATCTTCCCTATGGTCATCCAAACACGGTCAGCCCAGCTATCACCGCCTACCACATAACATCCAAACAAAGTCTACGACATTATTATCTGACCTACCTATATCTAGAATCACTTTGACATCATCATCACATCATCACCGTCATCAACAAGAAAATAGGATCTTACACATCGTTGTCGCAATAATACTTCTCTATAACAGTTTTTTTTTCATCAACATTCAGAGGGCCAATTTGTCCAGCATCATTCAACATGCAGCACCTGTCCCATCTGAATCCAAACAGACTCCAATCCAATATTCTCCTACAAACGGATGGCGCCATTATGCAAATAAGATTCATATCAGTATTATTCAAATTCCCTCTTCCTTTTCATTATGGTACAAACGGGGAACTGCCTTCGTTATCCAGCCAAGAACTGTCCCACCATGATTCAATCCCAACACATCCCACTAATGTAAAATATAATTCACATTCCCAATTAGACCTAACACCATTTCTCTAACCCCGTCAAAACATTCATCAAAAGACTCGGGTCCTTCATTCCTCATTAGGCAAAAGATTTATCCCTCCCAAAGTCGAACATTCCATCGCCAATTCCCCAGATGGTCAAGCAAAGCCTCCCTCGACGAAATTTCCGATCCGGTAAATGTAGTAAAAGATTCGCAATGTCGGTAAAGTGCCTCTGACGATGCAAATAATCTCCGCACGGGACTGACCTACGCCCCATGACACTCACTCTCCCTTTCTCGTCTCTTCTCATCGTTTCACTCCCACTCTTCTTTCACTCGTGCTCCTCTTCCGTTTATGCTGGTTTTCTCTCTCCCCCTTCCCCCTAATTTACCGGTTCCCAATTCTTTTTACACGACCCATCCTTCCCCCCCCCCTCCCCCGACAGAGTTCTCATCTCCTTACCTTTCCTCCTCCATCTATTTCGGTTCTATCTCTTCGCAATAAACTGACTCTTCCTTTTCTGGTTCTATACCTTCCTTCTTTTATTTCTTTTTTCTAGTTAAAACATTCAAGATTTCGGTCAAAAATCAATTTTAAAAATCACTAAGAAAAGGAAAATAAATGAAATATGTAAAATGTTTCAAAATGATTTCATTTTGAATACAATATTTTTTGGGAGTTTTGCCCTCTTTTTGATGGCTGATTTTAGTTTAATGTTTATAGTCGCCACCTGAGTGTTTCTGTCCCTTCTATCCATTTTTGAATATCCTTCCCTTCCAACTTCCTTTTACACGAGCTTAATCCTCTCCTCTTCCTCCCTACACACTGCTCTCCTTTCTAAACTCCCTTTCCCTCCTCCTCCTCTTCTACCTGCACCAGTTCCTCTCCTTCCTCCCCTTCAATAACCCTCTAGTAGGAATATAACAGTTAGTGTCGCAACTACAACAGAGATTGCAAAGGAATTGCAACTATCCCATCAATGCAAATGCGATCAATATGTAGAGTGGACTGCATACGTCTGTCGGAATCGTGTAGTGGAGACTGGTCCGATGAATGGAGTTCGACTTGTGACCTCGGTCAATGTTTATGCAAATTCTCTCTCTCTCTCCTCTAAAGTAATCCATGTGCGCTATGTGTGTGTGTGTGTGTGTGTATATATATATATATATATATATATATATATATATATTATATATATGGATTTTGCCACTTATACACGCATGACGTATTTTTTGCACACCCGTTAAGCCGCAAATATCGTTTAATATCCTATTCACTATACCTTGAGAATAACTTACACTCAAGGGGGCTCATAACCCAGAAATGCTTCATTTCCGGCAGGATT
Organism: Macrobrachium rosenbergii; assembly: GCF_040412425.1. Lineage (NCBI taxonomy): Eukaryota > Metazoa > Arthropoda > Malacostraca > Decapoda > Palaemonidae > Macrobrachium > Macrobrachium rosenbergii. Next base: position 21,573,790 of record NC_089743.1, on the reverse strand, counting down.
CGAATCGTTAGTGGTTTGGAAACAACGACAGACAGTGACTCTGACCACCTGGTTATCAAGTGCGATGTAAGTTGATATCGACTCTCTTGTACA
>NC_089743.1:21538697-21568697 GCF_040412425.1 Macrobrachium rosenbergii | reverse complement strand
ATTAACAAGATTCCACTCAATATTTACTCAATTAACGGCTCCCATTAATACGTTAGTTGGCCACATCAAAGGTAGGGCGTCCGGTTTTATTTAAAATGTCGACATAGGACCTGCTGCAGTTCAACAGAGTAAATAGAAAAAAAAATATTCATATGATGGACAGTCGAGTATAATAAATTAATGCCTGGCCTCATCACAACACGGAAACATAAGCGAATGTGGAGGAAACATTACTGGAGACAGGGAAAACCGTGGAAACATAAACGAATGCAAGGAAAACATCCCTAGAGACAGGGAGAAACATCGACAACAATAAGAAATAGGGAGAAACAGGAGGGCGTAAATGAAAGAGAAACACACACACAAAATATATATATATATATATATATATATATATATATATATATATATATATATATATATATATATATATATATACATACACATACAGTATATATATTATACTTGTGGAAAAGTAATAAACGTAATGGAAATCGATATTAATGTGAGGTCATACAAAACTCACGCGAAGCAATCTCAAAACATTATAAAGAAATACATATAGCAAGGAAGGTCGAGAGAAACTGCAAACACAATCGCAACGCAAGTCAAACGTTCAAGCGTTGTGAACAAAGAGAGAGTAAATGTTTTTGCTTTTCGATGATGAAAAGAACTAACTACCTTCTCTTCAGTCGTCTCTGTTGGTTGGGGTGTTCCTCAGGTCCACACCAGACTTCCCACTCCCTTTCACACCTTAGCACATCTATGGGCCACCGCAGGGCAAGGGCCTTTACTGGTACAAAACTGGCTTAATCTACTGTAAACTTGCCACCTCTCTAGGGTTCCGGAGAGGATAAGGCTTTGGTGGAATAACTAGATTTGTTGCAGAACCTGGGCTGCTTTAGGATTAAATTTATTGCAATATTTTCATTTTTTATATTAATATCATAAACTGAGGGGGTGGAAATCTTCATAAAATAAGCATGCGTCCTGTGAGTATTTCTTTATAGTTAAGAGTTTTAAAGTTTATTTTTAACCTAAATTTATTAATCAAACATATTTTCGACGACAAATGTCAAAAACCAAAAAAACTAATCAATCATGATAACTGTATTTAAAAGACCACATTAAAACAAGAATGTTAATCTGAACATGGAAAACACAGAGGCACACAAAGAAATGCGCAAAAAGGAACAAAATATGAAAATACGACGTTCAGCGGAAAACGCTGATTTTTCCAGGGGCCTGCTTCGCTTTCGTCCAATAAGGTAGAAATTCCTGTCATACAAAGTTTCAGGCGCCGCAAAACGTCGTTACAAAATTCCGTCTCCCTCTCCTCGGGAACCCAAACTTTCCTGTGTAGGTGATGCCGAAGGAAAATTTACATGGCGTAAATTGTCGCCTGGAACGAATATTATGAATTGATGATCGCATGCAGCTGAAATGCGAGTTGATCCATTCCCAGCACTTGCATTTCACATGAGCGAAAATGATCACCCACGGTCGAAAAATATAAATAAAAAAAATGTATATTATCTGAAACATATACTGTTCAAAATATGTATATCTCAAATTAAAATCACGTACGCGTGAATGTAAATATGTAAAATGAATTTTCGTACTTAACCAAACATTACATTTCCACTGAATGAAAATGAACAGCACTGCTCAAAAAATAGAATACCATTAATGAATTTAAATAGAATAAATCCCAAATAGGTCTTTCCTCATTTTCACATGTCAGCTAATCCGGCACAGTTCAAAAGTCATAACTAGAGCGCCCCCCCACCCCCCACCGATTCTAAACACGTGGAGGGAGCCCCATGGTCTGCCCACCTCCACTAAGACCCTCCCAACCAAGGCCCAGTACACCCAGATCAGCAGCCACCCCTCCCCCACCCTTCCGCGCCCTAGTCTCCCACCCCCTGAACATCAAGTAACTGAATGCAAATTATCAAATAAATTTCGTGAATGACTACACTGGATATTCATAACGTCAAAACGCCCTGTTAATGTTTCATTCTGATTCATAAATGCGAGAGGTGGAATCCTATCAATCTCTTCATGAAGCTTATCTATAAAAAAATACACACAATTATGGAAATTATGATTAATTTTAAATGCGACGTGGGTCTACCTATTTGTTCACCTATTTTTCTTGTTGTTCGTGTTTCTATTTGTTTATCTAAACCAAGCAACACGAAATATCGATACACTCATCCACCAAACACGTATCAATCTACCTCACACACCCTCACACACACATACACATATATTTATATGTACATAATATATAATATATCTACATATATATATAAATGTATATGCATATATATATGTATATATATTTATTTGTATATGTATACACACATACACACACGCACGCACACACATCAAAGGTCATAAAACCCCACCGCAAAATCATTTTCGGTAAGGGAGTCATGTTGGTCATTTGGCAAAATGGCATAATCTCTTTCGGTTTTTCAGTTAATAAAACAACTTTTTTTAGTATCTGCACTTTCTTGTCTTTGTTCGAATACCAAACCTTTCTCAGAACTTAGATTTTGATATCACAAATGCTATTCGATTATAAGAATCTTCGCCATCCCCATCCTGCGCACAAACAAGCAAACATATACACGTACACTTCAGCTAATACAAATCCCGTAAACACTTCGTAACATTTCCAATGTTGCATCGCTTTAACAAGAGGTGGCTCTACAGAAAACAAGGCGAGTGACATTGCCTCATCCATACTTGAACAGTTGGATCAGGGTGACAATCTATGCATGAAACTTGCACAATATAGTGTTTTTTTTTTTTTTTTTTTTTTTTAAAGCTCAACATCCTGTCAAACATCCCTAAACTCTGCCCTCATTTATTTGTACCAAATAGCACCCTATCATTTCTCAATAGCTCTTTCATGACATCGCCATTGCTCCTTAGGGAATCCACTAGCCATTAACCCCTAGGGAATCCACTCCTTCTTCCTCCCAACACTTCCGAATTATACTCTCTCTCTCTTTTCACAACTGTTCTCCCTCCATGTTGTCCATATGACTGAACCATTTCAAAATACTCTGATCCATCCCTTCACCTGCAAAATCCCCTTACCATCTCTTCTATGCATTTTAATTTTTCTCACCTTTTAAATTTTTCTTTCGTCACATATATAACACTAGTTCAGCTGACCGGCTTCAACCTTTTTTTTTTTTCTCATTACATTCAAATCCACAATGACGAAGTGGATGGCGCTTTAGGGCCTACTTTGACGGTCAACGCTAGGATTAAAGATAATCCCCAAGAGGAAAAAACTGCTCTTATAAACAGGAGAATTATGTTCCCATATGAGGATTGGAATTGGAATGAAACTCTGGGACTGCGCTCTCTATAAAACTGCAATGCAGTCATATAGAAAAATTACCTATTAGAGCTACATACTCTCTTATACTCCAATTCAAGTACTGAATGACTGATATTTCACTAAATAAAATTCTACTAAACTCTAGAAATAAATATTTCCAGCCACATTACAAAACTCTAACTTCAATCAAATTACAAAATATTTTCATTCACATTACACAACACTAAGAACAATCAAACCATTTTCACTTCACACAGTATACAAATAAAATAAAAGTGAACTGCTCAAACCTACGGATCAAGAGTGCGCATGCGTACTCAAATACAGACAATCACATACAAACATGGCAGCCGCAACGCTGTCTTCCCTCATCCATGATCTTCCATAGCCAGAGCCATTCACCCCAGAAGGTCGTGAATATTCCGTGTTTGGACTTACTCGCTTGTACTGCGTTTACGACGGCATATACTAATATAACAGCTCTCGGTTGCAACTGAAATGGCAGTTTGTATCTTGTTATTGGAAGCAGATGAAAGGAAATGGCTGTCCCTCATGATATAGGTATGACTAACACTGGGATTTGTTGATGCGTCCGTTTCTCCAGTTTAATACTGAGCTATACGCATAAAGGGATACGTATGGATATGTAAACAAACTGACACAAACAGATGCACACATACACATATATATATACACATACATACAATATATATATATATATATATATATATATATATATATATATATATATATATATATATATATATATATATATATATATATATGTAATTGTAATAGCCACAACGCCCTCTTAACTTCTCGTGTGGCTATTACAATTACATATGTATCTGGTAAAAGTGACCAGTAGATTCTACATATACATACACACACACACACACACACACACACACACACACACACACACACACATATATATATATATATATATATATATATATATATATATATATATATTATATATATATATATATCACTAAAAGGGATGATAGTGTAAACTACAACGTTACATATTCTTTCTATCCATATCTGTTACAAGTCATAAATACCTACAAGAAATGAATGCCGCCAGCTGTTCAATATATTCAATCTTTAGTGCTATAACCCTATAGCCATAAGGTCAAAAATGACGGTAGTAAAAGAGCGGGTGGAGATAGGTATCATCCCGAAGCTGGGGTCCAAGGACCTTATTACTGCATAAAGGGGGCAGCGGTGAAAAAAGATGACCCGGGGCTGGACAACGGCTAGTTCATCACCCAAATGGATACACATATGCAGAGATTCTAAATGTAACGACATTCTTTTTAGTTTTCTTAAGTGAGAAACTAAACTGGTGAAATCACAATTAAGAAAGCAGTTCCAAAGACAACGTCTCAATTCCTTGGAAATGTTTATAGGACAAAATCACACTGGGTAGTTTGAGTAGTAACTGAAAAATGATTAAACTTGCAGGCTTGGCGTCACAATAACAAGTGTCGCTGACACCAAATATAAAAAAAGTAACTTTAATTAAAAGGTAGCTTAAAAGGAAGAAAAAACAAACCTACAATTCAACACATAGATATTTGGGATCATCATATTCCTTTAGTTAAATAAAAAACCATATATTACATGAACAAAGAATACAAGTGATATTCAAAATACCGTGTAAACCTTAATTGATATTTCAGGTTGCTAAGGGCTACAACTAAAAAATAAAATTAAATATAGGTAAAACTAAAAAATCGATATAAATTGGATGAGACCTCCACCTGGAACTCCTTAAATCAGTCCATGTTCCAGTTTTAAAAAGGCAGGCGTAGAAAGCAATCAGTGATGACTATAGATTATATTTTCTTAACTTCTCTTCCGTCAGACAAGTCAGTAGTGGGATGTTATTCTGTTACTGCTACTACTACTACTACTACTACTACTACTACTACTACCATCATTTGCATACCCCGATGATTTAAGCAGTATGGAAAGACTTTTTGTCCATTGAATTTCAAGGCCACTGAACGTGAACTGGAGCAAAACGTGTAATCTACTCGCAAGTAAAGTTGCTTCAACATACTGTTCGGTTTGCTAATAGAAACAGAACAGATATAATGTATAAAATATCAAACACACAATAATCACAATAATCAACACTTCTTTTGGAACAATCCTTCTTAGCCTGACGGCAACACTTTCAACTGAAAAAAAAACTGACGTGACAGGCAATCAATTTTCCTTATCTAGCCTAGAAGGAGTATTAAGTGATAAATCTTATAATCTTGTTTTATCGCAGCCTGTCTTCGCAGCCTCGAACTAACATTAATAAGTAAAGATTGTTTTTTTTTAGTAAGTGTTACGTTATAAATAATGACATGATGCACAATACAAATGGTTAAAGAAACCTTTATCGCCTAATGCCATTAATGAGAATATATATTCAATACAAGAGGATCAAGCTACAATATTCATTACAGTTCATGGGTATACCTGCGACTCCAGTCAACGCTGTCATTTTCGCTTTCTTCTCATCATAAATCACTGAAATTCCTCCACCACAGGACGCTGCATTAATCAGAATTTAATTCCCTGAAGTTTTGTGTACAAATGAAAAATTTAAGTTAGTTTTCGTTTACTCGAAATAAGTGTTCATTTTATATCCTAAAATGAACCACCACGCACATGCAGAACATACCATTCAAAAATTATTAGAGCTAAAAATAATAACGTACTGGAACGGACTGGAAAAGGCAAAAAGTCACTATATTAAAATTTCAGCTACAATTCTGTCAAATGATGTTTTACAGGTTAAGAGGATTTTTCATTCTCTTCACTGGGACACTTTTAGGACACTAAATGCTAATCCTAAAGTGTCGAGTCAAACCTTAGGTTAATTTCTTATTTAATAGAAGAGAATGAGATTTGTCGAGGACTTGCACATATTACTGTATAAAACTGAGCTTTTTCGGCAGCCCACGAATGGCAACTGAAGTCAGTTACTGAACAGAATAATTCTTTATTGAAAGAAACACAGATTTGTCAAGGATTTAACTGAAAAATCCATGGCAAAAATTCTGCTTGTTCACCAGCCCCCGAGCGCGAATTGAAGGAGAATCTAGTACCATTTGCAGAGAGCAATTAAAACTACAATTAAACTTTCCTGAAATGAACAGAATATTGCTCGCTTTTGCGATTTATCAAATAAAGCACTAAATGTACCGCTTACTGCAACAAATACGGCATCAGATACATGAAACATTGCGTCAAATGAATCGTATATTGCCTCAAATATGACCGACTACCATCCACTTCATGAAATTTAAAATGTTACCAACCGAAGATCCTGTTTTTTTGGCCATCTGCCGTAAGCCAGTGGGCACGAATATTAAACATATTTTTTATGACATCCATTATTAACTCATTTCTTAATAATGTTTCTCTACAGTTTTTTTTTTATTTCTTCACATAATAGGAATTTATTCAGTTACAGCTTGCAATTTAGGTAAAATACCTTAGCTTGTTTAAAAAATAAACATATAAGCAACGTTACTACTGTTAATAATAATAAAAATACTCAACCAATAATAACGGCATGAAATCAAAATAAAAACTAGTCTAAATTTTCCTATTTTCTTGGAACATAAAGCAGGACAACGAATAATTTTTCAAAGCCATAATGCCCAAAGGTCACGTTCTCTGATTAATTTACTTCATTTTGGGGAGAGCCATACCAGGTTTTGTCTGGTTATAATTTCATAAAGAAATTTTATTGAAAAAATTTATAACGTATATTGGTCTTTATTAATTGTATGAACTGATGAGTAAATATGATTTAATAACTTGCAATGATAATTCAATGCATTTTTCGAATTAAACATTCAAGGTTATCGTTGTTTTTGAGGGGAACAATGGGAGGATGAAAACCTCCGCCCAGAGTGAGTATAGTGATTAGAGTATAGTGATTACCTGGACATATCCTCATTTGATCTAACCTACGGGGCCGCGCTTCCCTACCGGCAAGCATTCGGTGTCAAGGAACGCCGTTTTCGATATCCCTCACAGCCCTAGGCCTTTCTTTCTCTCTCTCTCTCTCTCTCTCTCTCTCTCTCTCTCTCTCTCTCTCTCTCTCTCTCTCTCTCTCTCTCTCTCACAAGAGACATTTCTATTTCTCTCATAATATGCCAGCTATGAGGCCCATTTTTTAATAGACTTTTCAAAATCATTCATATATAATTTTTTGTATAAATCATGCTAGTCCACATCCACAAAAAAAAAGAATAAGAGACAATAAATAAACAAACAAATCAAACCAAAAACATACTTCCGCCCATTTCCTTCACAGAGGTTATAAAACCAACGCAAAGCAATCAATAATTCCCAGTAAAAACCCGGGGACTATAATCTGTAGTAAACATCGTATTAGACAATAATTTACAAAATCATGAAATATTAGATATAAGATACAAGACTCGCAGTCAATTCTAAAATAATTCAGTGGCCAGCACTTTGTAATAAAAGAAAGAAAGCTAAGTCACGTAAAAATTTTCAACAAGAATTATTCACAGGGGACTCAAAAATAGGCCATGAAATACGCCGCAAACAGTTTGTGAAAACAAATATTCAAAATGAATAATCACCCATACCACGATCAGCCTCAGATTTAGAGGGGGAGAGGGGCCCCCCAAGAAGGAGGCCAGGGAAGACGGCAACAAACTCCTGAAGCAGGTCATCAAGAGATTTAAGAAGCGTTGCAACCTCGTTTATAAAACCTTAATTAAAGGCGCCTTGTAAGAAGGTAATTCGCATCTGCGTCCCGCCAACCCAACTGGATGCTGGCAAAACGTAAACAAAAGCTTCATTGCCTTGCGTAATGGGCAAAAGCCTGGCCTTCCAAACGGGAGTAAACAACAGAACGCCCCGCCCCCTCCACCAACCTCTACCCCCTCCCACTTCTCCCCGCGCAAACCCTCCCAATTATTTTCATTGTAAGAGAGGGATGACCCAGAGTCACCAAACTTTTGCACCAAATTTAGGGCCGGAAACTCATTTAGTGTATAATTAAGGTACGACAAAGTTTGGCAACACCAGCAGAAGCAGCAGCAGCAGAAGCAGCAGAAGGCAAGAGGACCAGCCAAGACTTTCCTAATTTAACGTCGCTATGTCGGCGCGTGTGAACGGTGACGTGATTTTCAAAGGCTTAAGAACGAAAATACAATGAAGGGAAGATATTTGGGAGTATTTTGACGCAGGTGTTCGAGTGACTTCATGTTTCTTTCTTTTTTTTTTTACTTTTCATTTTCTTCTGAGATACAAATAAAAGAGAGCAGAATGGAATTGCCAGTAGCGTAGCATAAAAAAAAGAAGGCATACGCCGTGCGAGAAAAGTGGTAGGAAGATCTGCGCGATGAATTTCTTTATTTCCTATTCAAGCTTCGGGACAAAAGGACCCCAACAGCTGAAACCAACAGAATACCAAGAGATGCCACCGGTAAATCGACTCCCCGTAAAGAAAAATTCACGAATCTGGAACATGCACTTTTCAGTCATTTTTTTTTTTAGTTTTCTGTAAAAGAAAACTACTGAAATGGCTTTGTCTGTCCGTCCGCACTTTTTCTGTCAACCCTCATCTTAAAAACTACTGAGGCTAGACGACTGCAAATTGGTATGTTGATCATCCACCCTCCAATCATCAAACATATCAAATTGCAGCTCTCTAGCCTTAGTAGTTTTTACTTTATTTAAGATTAAAGTTAGCCATAATCGTACTTCTGGCACCGTTAAGGGTACCAACAACACAGGCCGCCACCGGACAGTGGTTGAGTTTCATGGGCCGTGGCTGAAAGTTTCATACAGCTTTACACGCTGTACAGAAAAGTCGATTGCGCAGAAGAAACCTCGGCGCATTTTTACTTGTTTTACTTTTGCGACGCAGCAGTCGATACACGTACTTAAATAGCGCACGCAGCAGGGAACGCCATTCTGATTTTCGTACGGGGACTACTTTTTTTTTTTTTTTTGCAATGACACGAATACTTCAGAACAACGCAATCTAAAGAGTAATGAATAAACTTGATCAGATTTCAAGGATCCTTCAGCATTAAACCAACCTCAGGACAATAAAACGTCACACTTTATTTGAAAAATAACGATACAAAGTTAAAATTTACAGGAGTACTGTAAACTACATGACTCATCTCAAAAGATGATAAACAAATGATATCTCTCTTACAGTGGATTCACGGTTCTCTTTTCAACAGGCGCCCACACTCAAGGTACATATCGTTATAGAATAATATCAGAAGTTAAGAGGATGCTGATGCTAAAGTTAGCATTTTACACACGTATACTGTATATGCTATATATATATATATATATATATATATATATATATATATATATATATATATATATATATATATATATATATATATATATATATATATACATACACACATACTGCATACATCAGAAATGATAAGAATCTCACAGTGTGTCTGAATTCACACCAGGATCTATCATACAAATTCCCATTCTCTCTCTCTCTCTCTCTCTCTCTCTCTCTCTGATCCTCGCCGTCTTTCTTTCTAAGTAATATAACATACTTAACAACATATTAAGCTACGAAATTCCACCTTTCTCTCTCTCTCTCTCTCTCTCTCTCTCTCTCTCTCTCTCTCTCTCTCTCTCTCTCTCTCTCTCTCATCATGCACCACTCAATAGGAAAGAGATTTCGCTTCGAAGTGAAAAAAGTCATTGGATGTCAAAGAGAAAAGTTTTCGAAACTAAACGCTCAGAAAGTTTTTTTTTCAGACGGCAGGAATGATCACTTTTTTTGTCTACTGAGAAAACTTCATTGCCGGAAAAAAAAAAAAGGGAAGAGAAGGGAAAAAGGCAATGGAGGCCTTTGTTGCAGTTGGAAGGATAATTTGTGATAACAATGGAGGGATGAGAGATTTCATGGCTTTCATTTAGGATGTTAGTTTGTGTGTGTGTGTGTGTGTGTGTGTGTGTGTGTGTGTGTGTGGGTGTGTGTTCGCGCGCGCGCAACTGCAAGCGCCAGCGTTCATGTGTGTGTGTGTGTGTGTGTGTGTGTATGTGTTTGACACTGAGAGAATGGAGAGTTGCGTTGGTGTGTAACAGTGAAATAGTTACATGATCTGAGTGCGTTTACATCATACGGTGTATGTGAGAGAGAGAGAGAGAGAGAGAGAGAGAGAGAGAGAGAGAGAGAGAGAGAGAGAGAGAGAGAGTCCAGCCTACATTGTTCTTAATTATCCGCTGCCTCGCAATTTAACCGCAGTAATAATTTAGAACAGCAATTATTTTAAATGATATAATTAACCTTAATTCATTTTTAAAGCCTTCGGATGCCATTAGCTACCATGCATTTAGTCTAAATAAATCGGGACTGTAAAACCAAAGGCATAAAGTATGAACTTCGTCCTTTGTGATGCTAAGATAAATGATACTCAAGTTAAATCCAATAAAAAAAATCACATATCAAGAAAGTGTTTCACTTCATCTCTCTCAGAGTTTAAACTCAGATACAAAATCATTCAGTTAAAGGATATTGATGAGCTATTTTCAGAAACTGATATGAACCGATACGAGCATTAAAAGATCCCTCTTTTATTCGTTCTGCGTAATTAAGGGAACACAGAGAGAGATTGAATTTCAAAGTCTAGCGGTTGAAAGACTAGAATAATTTCACAATCTACCACGACGCATGTGAAAACCGATAAAAACAATATTGGCGGAGGAACTGAAAATATTGGAAAAAGTATATGAATAATTTATCAAAGTACTTCGAATGAAAATCAAGTAAACAGAGCAAAAAATTTCGAAATGTGAAAGACAAACAGGGTTTAAACGTCGGGAGGTTATGTAAAAGAAAATTAAAACAAAGGAATAATCATTACCTGGCCAGTCGATGTATGTCCTTAATATTATTATTCAAGGTTAAGCACGTACAGTTTATACTTAGACAAAAGTAACAATTACAATTGCATGTTGTTAGTGCAAAATGAACTTAGAAGTGCCCTAGCAATTTGCTTTTCTCTGTGCGTAGTGCTGACTGAAACAAAAATATTCTCTGGTATACTTAGCTCTTTTTTTTAATACTTATTTCATTGTGGTTTAGTATCAGAATGTAAGGTTTTTGGTGTAATGGTTTTCTCAAAGAAGAAATTGAGAAAACTATTACACCAAAAATCTTACATTCCGATACTAAAAAAAAAAAAATACTTTTGCTTCAGTCAACACTAAACAAAGAGAAAAGCAAACTGCTAGGTCACTTCTAAGTTCACTTTGCACTAACAACACGCAATTGTAATTGTTACTTTTGTCCAAGTATAACCTGTACGTGCTTAACCTTGAATAATAATATTAAGGACATACATCGACTGGCCAGGTAGTGATTATTCCCTGACCGGCCTTAAATCCTCGTGACCCCTCCTCTTGAGATGCTGCATTTTGAGGGCCAACCCTAATTTATGTGCAAACAAATTGTTTGAACACAAACAAATTCACAAACTGTATAATTTCTGATATCCGCTTCAGTTTATCATAGTTCTTCCATTTTTTCCTCTCTATTTTCCTCTTACAATCGTTTACTTCGCATCTCTACTTTCTACCCATTCCCCCCCCACCTCTCATTAGCTTCATTTCTTTTCTCTGGTGTAAAAAGGAAATCGCCCGCCCCTCCAACACCCACGCCCCTTAAAAGAAAAAATCTTCCCTCAAGAGCTATTTTAAGTGTTGTCATACTTTTTCCATTTTCTTTGAAAATTAACTCTCTCTGTCTCTCTTTCTTTCTCTCTCTCTCTCTGCTACCCAATCTATTTTATATCCCCATCATTTGAAGTTCACTTCACCCTGAAACATCGGCACCCTCCCGCCCCTCCGCCTCTTCAACTCTCCCTCTTCCCTTCCACCCACTCTCCCCCTCTCCTACTCCTCGACTCTCCGCCATTTGCATTCTTCCCAAAAGACGCCGACGAAATTTCCTTGGATTCACTTTATTTTTGGCTTGGCCAAAAGAGCTAATTTCAAGATTCGAAAAAAAAATATTCAATCCTTTTTATACTACTTCACTTTATAGCCAACATTTCCAGTGCTTTTCCGTCATTGTAATCTTGAAGAATTTCTCTCTCTCTCTCTCTCTCTCTCTCTCTCTCTCTCTCTCTCTCTCTCTCTCTCTCTCTGTGTGTGTGTGTGTGTGTGTGTGTACAACACAGCCAAGATTCGCTTCAATGCGACTAGTTTAAGGCTAAACACTGCTTCCAAGTAAGAAACCTCCACACACTCCCCTCTCCAACGGAGCACTTACTGTACGTCTCCTTTCTAACAACCCACATCTAAGTTTGAGTCTTCGAAACCTTAAAGGGAGAAATAATTAGCAGGAATACATCGAGAGGCCGATTTTAAGTGGGTCTCACGATGAAAGTAGTGGGGAAGAATGAAGGTGTACCTAATTGGAAGGACGTGACGTCTACTCTTGCCCAATGACCTTCTGGTAATCTAACGGAGCGAACGAAAAACTCCTCTTTCAAAAGCATCTAGTTAGTTCAAGATACATTTCCCATTTAACATGAGGCTTTTTTAATTGTTTTCTCCAAACATCTTTTACCATCAGAAAAATCTGTCTTCCTCTTTTACCTGTACTTTAAGGGGCAAATCTTACACATAGCATGGCATGGATTACAGAGAGGCTACACATCCATGTAACTTGCTTAAAAATATTGCGCTGCAACTACTAATGTGATATCATAATCTAAAGGAAATTTTATAAATAAATAAAGCACGGTCTGATTTAATTTAATTCCAGATACTTGGAGTACTATAAAAAGAGGATGATTTATCTGTATACGTTAAGACAGATTAAAATGAAAACTTTACACAAATGTCAGCACCCTACACATATTAACACCAAGCATGAAGGTGTACAAGAGTGCATGTGTGTGTGTATATATGTGTATGTATATATATATATATATATATATATATATATATATATATATATATATATATATACATACATACATATACATATACATATATGTATATGCACTCACATAAATTATAACATCACAAACCCAGACCTATCAATTGAAGATTAATAATGTATAACCCACAAGATGTAGATAATTATAACGAAAAAAAACATTCATTAAGGTCATTATAACTAATTTGTGTTTTATAAGCACTCAAACGTAGGGTAGAAGCCTTTTAACCCGTTTATGGATAAAAATAATGATACACTCGACTTTTAACTATCATTTACGAATCAATAGGAATATGATCGGTAAATAACCCCGTATCTATTTACTTCAAAGGTATCTGCACAGTTATTATGGCAATCTTGATAACAGCAGATTGTAAGTGGCATGTCGTGTTAAAAGTCTATACAGATCTTCTTTATACTGCTTGATAAAAGGCATAAACAGAAAAATGGACCTGTAAAATACTGTTTTAACAGAAAATGAATGTCATAAAGAAAAGTCTCATAATAACGTGCATACCAATTTTGCTGTTCCGTGTACGAGTATACAGGACGATGGTTCATAAATATATAATTACAGTGAGTATAAAAACCGCCATTACACAAAATACCTATACAGTGTTTATTTGTTTGCATACTTCACATTTTAATTCTACCATTACATCATCTACGGCACAGAGTACATACGAATTATAAACCTCATAAATTTGGAAACCACCTTATATAAAACGGACTTCCTGACCAACACGATGAAGCAAACGCACATGGCCCCAAACCAAGGAAAAACGGAAGATAAGGTATTTCAGGCCTCAGAGATACACCGCGGAGGAGACACTTCTCATCCGCAGTGAAGCTATAACTGAAAGGTTAGGAAGAATACGATTCCCCAAGTCTTGAGTAATGTACTTGAAAAATGATCAAAGTGCTCAGGACATGTATAATGATAACGATTATGTTCCTGAAAAGTTTGAATACCATCGAGTTGGGAAGGAGTAATGTTAAAAAGAAAGGACACGAAGTTAGTCTATATACTGAAGGCATCGAAAAGAGCACTGCTTAAGTTAACCGGCGTCAGAGCATACATGTTCACCATGTGTTTGACCAATACCAGTGTGCGCCTTGAAATTACCGGATGGCGAAATTGTCCAGGCATCGGACAGCTACCATTATCGTACAGATTGTGTTGTATGTTTTCAGAATATTTATCTATGTTTGATTCTTCCAAATGGTTAATTTTCTATAGATTGATAAAAGTGCTGTTGTACTGTTTGTTAATGGAACTGAACATGTTCCGTTGAAATATACATTCTATAAAGGACTTCAATAATTTAATATTCATCTGCAAAATGAATTCGGATTTGATATCATACCTACTTAATATTTAATATTCAATATTTCTAACACTTGGAAAGATGAAGAATATGTAAGTCCAAACTATGAGGTGGTAGGCACAACATATGGTGCTCAAGACTACTAGGAACACAGCCACCACAACAAACATTACCGATTTCTAAACTGTGGGAAAACCACACAGCAAATTCATGCGAAAAAGAAAGAAAAAATAAAAAGAATTCCATACCATATATATACGAACACAAAGGACAAGGCGCTTCACACCACTGAGCAGGATAAGGGGCCCAGGCAAAAGGGGCACCAGCTCAAATTCCTTCATTTTTCTCCTGGGCATGAAATGAACTCAACAATGAAACATCAATAGCCCACGAAAGCTAAACAAATCCATAACATGGACGACGCTGTCATTTGTTGGAGGGTATTTCAAACGGCAGAGGGGGTGCATAGACGAAATCTCTCCCGATCCTTGACGAAGGAACAAAAAAATCATGCTTATTCCATTCCAGTTTTATTCCTTCATTTTACGATGCTGTATGAATATTTTTTATAGGGAATACAATTTTTTTAAATGCCGTATTTCCCTATACACAAAATATATGTGATACTGAAGTTAGTCGAGAAAAGTTTTCATTTCTTTTCATGAGAGGTAATATATATGTATTCAACTAAAAGCCGGTCTTTTACCCACCACTTTCAAGAGCCTCGGCAAAGAAAAATTGTGATAGCGTACATTATAATCGAAAAATCTTAATGTCCATTTGACGATGTAAAAATGGGGAGGGGATGGCTGAGGTAAGGGGACGGGGATGGCTGATGTAAGAGGAGGGGTCTGTCAGATGTGAGGGGGGGCGGGGAAGGGATTGGCGTGAAGGAGAAACTATAAAAGGAATTCTATTTCATTCGTATAAATCTTTCGCTTCTTGCACCCTCCCTTACTCTGAGGAGAAGGGAAGGGAAATAGCAGATGAAATTACAAATTTCTAAATCTCATTTCCTCCATTTTGAGAAAGAGACTGCAGTAAAACTACAGTTTTACTGAATGAATTCTGTTACTCTGAGAGAGAGAGAGAGAGAGAGAGAGAGAGAGAGAGAGAGAGAGAGAGAGAGAGAGAGAGAGAGAGAGAGAGAGAGCTTAGGACATGAAAATGAAGAGTTTTATGAAAATTAAAGTATGCTTCTCTTATCCTAACAGCTAATGCATATTTTACAAAGATAAGAAAACTCCCTCGTTACTCACACACACACACAAAAGAAAAAAATTCCTTTGAAAACGTTCCGTTGGCATCGTTAAATCTAATATTAAAAGGGTAATAAAAACATGATGGACAGTTTGGCCTGCAATAGCGGCTAATATTATTACGGAAAAATTTGATCGGCACTGAACTTATCGTGTGAAGTGTCACTCATACGGAAATATTAAAAAACGCAATTGTCAGGTTTTACATTACTTTTTTTATTTTCTACGTACAAGTCATAATATGTCTATATATCGACAGTCCATTTGTAAAAAGAAAAAAAAACGAGGCACACTGATCATTAGCGAAACTAGGTCATACAGTGCCGTAAAAATGTTTTTTTTTTAAAACACGATTACAATAACGGCAATATCAATATTTGCAATGGTAATAATGAAAAGTAACAACTAATAATACTATTAGACTGTGCCATCAATTTCCGCGTTCTTCCCCTTTTAACCTTTATTTTGTACAGGTCATATGAACATTTGACCGTTATTTAAACACTCGTTCGCCATAGTTGCCAAGTTCTTTGACTTCCGTGCAGACAGGACCATACAACTAACAGTCTCCTTTTTGGGCGGCGGCAACTCTTGTACCATGACCGTCTGAAGTCTTGAGTATGAGTTCCTAAGCTCTTCGCTGGGCGAGTCGGTAGAGCTGTGGACTGGCACTCGCCAGGCCCCAGTTCGAGTCTCCGGCCGGCTGATGAAGAGTTAGAGAAATTTATTTCTGGTGACAGAAATTCATTTCTCGCTATAATGTGGTTCGGATTCCACAATAAGCTGTAGGTCCCGTTGCTAAGTAGCCAGTAGGTTTTTAGCCACGTAAAATAAGTCTAATCCTTCGGGCCAGCCCTAGGAGAGCTGTTAATCAGCTCAGTGGTCTGGTAAAACTAAGGTACACTTAACTTTTTTTACGTTCACATTTTACTCTCCTTTTATTAGTTTCTTTTACTTTACTCAGTTTGATCCGTCGATCAGGTATTGAGTTACCGACTGATAATTCCATCTTTTCTATTTAATCCCATATTCTCTATGGTGCTTTGACTTTGCCTCACTAGCCACTGGAAGCTTACTATTCGGGTAAAAGGCTTTTGTGTGTCCCTTAGGATTTGAATATTCATTTTTCTTGACGTTATTATCAGAATCATTGCCATAGTCTACAAAAAATATTCACGGAGAGGCTGAATACTACTTGAACTTTCTTACGTTCTCAATGTAGTAAGAATCTTTTGTCTTGCAGGAAATTCTTAAGAAAATGAAATCCCCTATTACCAGCAACAGTAATAATAATAATAATAATAATAATAATAATAATAATAATAATAATAATAATAATAATAATAATAATAATAAAAATAATAATAATAATAATATTTATTATTATTATTATTACCAAAATATAAAATAATAATAATAATAATAATAATAATAATAATAATAATAATAATAATAATAATAATAATAATACCAAATGATACTGTGCAAGTAATATTACTAAAGGTCGGAATAAAAGGAAATCCCCGTATCAAGCCAAAATATTAAATGGAAATGATTTCAGTAAATGAAATGAAAACCAAAACGTAAAAATATCAAACATCAAGTGAGAAAGAGTTTCGAAATGATGATGAACGGTTTAATAAAATAGGAAGTTCCTCATTTCACTGGTGAAAAAATGGTTAAAAATAATGAGTATTTTATGCATTCAAAACGTACTCTGCGTTTAACTGAAAACTGGTGAAGATATGTGTGTATATATATGTGTATATATATATATGTATATATATATAAATATATATATATATATATATATATGTGTGTATGTGTGTGTGTGTGTGTGTGTGTGTATAACGTATATACATATATATATGTATATATATTTCCTGTTCCTGGCAGTAAGTTACAGGATGAGGTTGGCAACACCGAGCACCATGGATGTTCAAGAGGCGTATATCCCACCGGTGTCTAGCTCTTTTATGTGGCCTGCCAATCAATCACTGACCACACCCAATGTAGCAAAGTTTCACTGATCGAAAGACAGGTGTCAAAGTGAATATGTTAAAGCTGGCGTCATCAGCACCTTGTAAAAGAGTGGGACAATCGCCTCGATATTAAGAAAACCTTTCAAATATCTGTAACCTATGCTGTCAAAGAAAGTACCTGGTAAGGGGTGGATTACAGTGTATTTTTTGGCACAATGAAGATAAACATTGGTTAATATCCTTATCTTCTGATACTAGCCCGGAAAAACCACGAAAAATATTTTTTCCTAGGTCAGCCTTCTCAGAATTCACGGTGGAAAAAGGCGTATTTACACAGAATTTATTCAAATCTTTTTGTCCCCTGAAGGAATGTCATCAAAACAGGTGTCCTTTTTTTAGTAATTTTACTAATATATATATATATATATATATATATATATATATATATATATATATATATATATATATATATATATATATATATATATATATATATATATATATATATATATATATATATATATATCACATATTATACGTGTGTGTATGCGTTTGGGTATCTGTATGTGTTTGTGTATGTAAAGTTAGTAACAATAGGTATCACAAGGAAGTTTAATTGTAAGTAATTAAATGTGCAAACTTAGGCAATTAATCAGACAAGCTTAAATAGGTAAGACAAAGAAAAAATAGTCCGCAGATGACCAAGAAAATTAATTAGAAGTTCCTACAATTTAACTTGATGTAATTAAATTATAAACGGATAACAATTAAGTTACTTTGGTTAAAATTTAAACCAAACTAAATATTACGTTGTATAAGGTCGTCTGTTTTAAGATTCAAAGCATTTGAAGCCAATAAGACAAAATAGACTAAAGGCTGTTGATGTATGTTTCTTCGTATTCCCAGTGCTCAACAATACACTTAAAACCAATTAACATATAAATTTTCAAAATATGGCCGTTAACAATCGCCAGCGCACGGTACATTTAAAACGTGCTTCACATGCAGTAAATATATTCAGGGTTGCAAATTTTTAACCTGGCAATGCATATGCACTCAACAAAAAAAAACCTATAATATAAAAATCGTTACCAAGTTTGTAATTATGCTTTGTAAGTCAACTGACCAGTTACAAAAATATACTGTATGGACCTATTCAGCAATTAAATTCCAGTTTGTAAGTTCATAATTAGCCAAGTGCTGGAAATTTACCAAGTCAGCTGTGGTGATGGAGATAGGCTGATATCGATTCTAAGTGAAGAACTTGAATGTGACAAGAATATGTACAAAAGAGTCGATATCAAATTAGATCCCTCTTCATGTACTGAAATCAAAGGCCCGGGTTCGAATCATGGTCAGGGCAAGTGAACTTAACAATTATTATTCCCACTGAATTTAAGTGATTCCCACGGTCTTAATATTTGTGAGTAAAAAAAAAAAGTCACGCGAATGAAAGTGACAAACTTTAGGCAATATTCATGGAATGTCAACGCAAATGCGGCATCCACTACTTTAAGACATCCATTTTCTAATTTCCTGCAGGAGATACACAAGAATTTTAGAAGTGTTGCCTTAAAGTAGTGAATGCCCCGTATGCATTGTTATTCAGTGGGTACACACACACACACACATATATATATATATATATATATATATATATATATATATATATATATATATATATATATATAATGTGTGTCCACTGAATATGTATGTGCATTCACTACTATTATATATATATATATATATATATATATATATATATATATATATATATATATATATATATATATATATATATGTGTGTGTGTGTGTGTGTGTGTGTGTGTGTTATCAAAGCCGTTTCTCTTGAGAGGGTGGATCATAAAAAAAGGAAAAAGCAGAATATGCTACGTTCATCAATTAAGGTTCATCAGAAAACATTTTTGAGTACAAAAAAGTCATCATCTCGTCCTATATGCACTGAACTACTCTATTTTGCATGCACTATTGCACTTCCTGGATAAGAAGAACCTTCCGTTCTGCATCACAGTCACTCAATGAAATTATGTCTCTCTCTCTCTCTCTCTCTGGCACTTCCGAATTACGCACAGTTCCACCAGACTATCGTGACCAAACCATCTCGAACGCACTGATCCTTCTTTTCGGTTTCTTGAACGTGTGTCCTTATTTCAATGTTAACCAGTGATGGAGCGAAAGATAGGAGCGAGATGGTACTTTGTGTACTCTATTAATCCTGCTCTGTGAGTGATGTTTACGAATAATATGCTTAGCTAATGACAACGTCTGCATCATCGAGGTGACGGTGCCAGATTGTTGTCAGTTTGCCGCTTAGGAGCATAATATTCATTTTATTCAAGGGTGTTGATATTTTCTGTGTGTTTTGCACTAATATCCTTCTGAAGATTTATCTGTTTGTAAAATTGAGTTTTTGTCGTGTTTTTCATTTTGCCTAACGTTCGAGGCTGAATATGTATTGGTGTGTAAGTTTGTTTCACACCGAGTCGAGTGTGGTTGATCCTGATGGCTTATCACTTGCTTTTGGCGCTTGAGCCAAGACAGAGGGCTACTGATTTACTGCACAGCTTGGAAATATATTAATTAACTAAGCCAGGATTTTCATTTAAAATCAACCAATCTATAGAATACCAAACATAGGACGAAAGTCCTCATAAAAGGACCTATGATATAAAAGAGGAACACGAGTTAACATAAGAGTAGAACTGAACAGAGGCAAAACTAATAACATATAAATATGCAGCCTTTAAAAGTAAGTGCATTAAATAAAAATGGTACAAAAGCAAGATATTCCAAGACAATATTTACTCAAGCCTCTCTCTAAACCCCCGAACATCAACATACATTTCACAGCCTAGACGACAGTTCCACAGTAATTTGAATTGTAAACTAAGCTTAAGAATAGTGTGTCCTTAGAATCTGCAAGTTTTGAAGTATGACTAGAACCGCTTGCCATTTTATTAAATTTCTTTTAATATTTCCTTTTTCATTTAATATTTTCTTATGAACTAATGCCCCATGGGGACAACAGACAAGTTCTCATTTCCTCGACAAGCATCCTCAGCTAATTAGCTAATTGACTAACCAAAGGCAAATTCTTATTCATAAATCTGGTAACTGCATTAACATAAAAAGATGCAGGAGAGAGAGAGAGAGAGAGAGAGAGAGAGAGAGAGAGAGAGAGAGAGAGAGAGAGAGAGAGAGAGAGCTTTGAACAATTAACTGGATCGGTGAAATGACTACAAGATAAAATAATAATTGCAAAGAGAGCATTACAAATTAACCTCACAGTGCAATTCTCATCCCAACTCCACAAAACTGAAAATAAACGTCCACATGATTGCTCATAAAACATCGAGGCGCTTCCTGTCAATTACTCTATTAATAAAATAAAGCACTAATACTTTTAATTACAATTTGGAAAAAAGAACATACAATCGCCTAAAAATTCCTACGATGGATTAATATAAAATAAACAAAGTTTTATGTGGAATCAAATGGTCAAAACAGCATTCATAAATAGTTTCATTCGGACCGTAAGCGTTTGTTTTGAATATTGATAACGAAAAACAAAAACATAAATGGATACAAAAATTGAGTGGGGGAAAGTTATTAGGGAAAACAACTTTTCTTTAGTTATAAATGCGGGAATGAAGCCTTTGTTATTAAATGTAATGATATAATTAAGTAGTCACTCCCAGTCATCGAGCGATTCGATGACGCTTCTATCTTGCAATAAATGTTTTTTTTTTTATTTTAACTCGACGTAATTCACTTGACTGATCTAGTTTTAAATTTTAAATGTTGACGATAAACCAATTAAATTACGAATATCATTAGTTGTCGAACTAAAATATGAAACCCAGGAAGTGGGTTAAAGACAAATTATCAAAAGGGAGGGAATGGGAAGAGGTGCCTACAGTACAGTATTTTTCTTTTTGACGATTGTCAATAACCACAGGTGACACGATTGCTGCCAATTACGATTAACCTCAGTGACAGGGACTGCTGATATTTTACCGTCAGACCCAAAAACTCCAGATATCGGGAATTATTTTCCTTATTACAGATAAAAGAAGACGAACCAACATAATGCATATTATGTCACTTCATTCGAGGTAAAAATCAATTAATGTAATATTTTACTAATCATTGATCAACACAAAATATTCCAAATGGCATGGTGCTGAAGACTGTGACATTTTTTATTATAAATTTAAGAGATACAGTTAAGCACCCCTTACTCTATCAAGTAAAGTTTCATTACTCTGTGTCTCCTACTGTTAACAGTAATCCACGAAAAACATAATTTACTCATGAATATAAAAGAGTTCCTGTTATTATTCTAAATCCCTCTTACAATTAATAACTGAATGCTCAGAAAACTGGTCCTTATTAATCACAACGACCTTACAGTTTTTAAACTAATATTTAGGGAACTTCTCATTTAATCAATCATCTTGAAAGTTAAGAATCTAATGTTTGAGAAACGTCCTCTTACTCATTTCAATTGTCCTAACAATTAATAAAGCAATGTTTAGGACACTTCCCCTTATCAAGCTCAATCATCTTACGGTTAATAAACTAATTATTAGGACATATCCCCTTATTAACATCAATCACCATACAGTTAATAAAGTAATATTTAGGAAACTTCCCCCTCTTAATCTCAAATACCTTCGGGTTGATAATATAACGTTTAGGAACTCCCGTCAATAATCTAAATCATCTTAAGAGTTAATAATCTAATATTTAGGAACTTCCCCCTATCAATTTCAATCACCCTATCATGTTAAGAGTCAATAATCTAATATTTAGGAACTTCCCCCTATCAGTTTCAATCACCCTAGCAAAACTTCCCTTATTAATCTTAATGGTTAGGAAACTTCCCTTTATTAATCTCAAAAATCTTAAGAGTTAATAATGTTTACGAAATTTCCTCCTGACAACCTCTATCTCCTCACTGTTAAAAATATAATGTTCAGGAAACTTTCCTTTATTGATCTCAAACATCTTATAGAGAACAATCAAATATTTAGGAATCTTTTCCTTACCAATCTCAATCACCTTACAGTTAATAATCTACTGTTTAGGAAAGTTCCACTCACTACCCTAGACCTTAAGTTTTTGGGAACTTACCCCTTTTAATCTTCAGCAACTTACAATTAATAATCTAATGTTTACGAAATTTCCCCTTATTACTTTCAATCATTCTTATCGTTAATAACATAAGGTTCGAAAACTTCCCCTTTTTAAACTCAACAATTGTAAGGTTAATAATCTGATATGATGTTTTAATGAGCAAAAGCGCATAACAAACGGGCGCACACTACATAAAATGAAAGATAAAGATCAGTTAAAGTCTCAGGCAAACAAACAAGCACATTAAATACCGCACGGAGGCACAGACCCAATTTAAACCACGGAACACCAGCGTAAAAGTACTTAACGAGACTCCCACAATATAACTCCGTGAATCCTGAGTGTCATTTCCTATCCGGAATCACCTCTTAAAACCTCGACCCTAATCACCTGTCCAAAAACGGTCTTCCGAAGTTCACTTGGGACAAAGGAGAGAGAGAGAGAGAGAGAGAGAGACGCTATTTGGCGGATAGCAAAAGGCATAATAAAGAAAAGGGAACGGGGGGTGGAGGGGGTTAAAAGAATAGTGAATTCCTGGAGCTGGAGGAGCCGCTTTCAAATTTTTGTGGCGAGAAGCACCAGCGACAAGAGTAGTGCACAATTGATAATGATGTCCTTAAAGCCATAAGTACCAGCATATAAATTAATTCACTCCGATATACGAAAATATACCTGCATGTGCTATTTGTTGAATCCCACCGAGCTTACAAACAATATAAAAAAATACATACATTTTGTATGGATGCATAAACATGCCTAGCATATGTTGGTTGGCAAATATCAAAGCAAAGTTGAAAGTGAGCTTACAGTATCTCTCTCTCTCTCTCTCTCTCTGTCTCTCTCTCTCTCTCTCTAGAAAATTCAGAAAACTTTCGCATATAATGCACCAAGTTCCTCGTACTCTTTCCTCACTAGCTAGAGTTTTCACGATAACTGAAAGGAAAAATAAACCTATATATGTACTTTTAGTGTTCGATTGTTTTCTATATTCAACCACGGCGTTCACACGCAACACAAATTTTATCTGGTAACTCCTTCATTGCTTCACCGCTGATATCCGAAACCTCTCCTCCTTCCGTGTTCCCTGTAAAATGATGCCCCTCAATTCAACCGGTTGGTTTGACACTACACAAGGGGAGTCGCCGGTGACAAATGGTCCTACAATATTACTCTTCGATGTCAGCAAACGAAGCGACAGGCATGACGCATCTAGAATTATTTAGCATTCACGCTGGATTACGAATTATGTACATACACACTGTTACGATCTCGCTTTTCGAGATCGACAGGTTCTTTAAAATAAACAAGCAATTGGGCTGTAATGACTGACGAGAGGTGACAAACAAAGGAGGGAGGAGCAGAACAAATACAAAAAGGGTAACCTTAAACTTTTTATTATTTACAGTAATTTACATTATATACAAAGGAGTCAGGTTCAATGACGTAATACTTAAAATGAAAAAAAAAATCAATAAACATTACTCGAGAACAAATTAAACATAAAATCGAGTCAGTACAACATACAAACCAAGTAGTTAAACTCCAAATAAATTAATAAATAAAAATTGAGCAGCAAAATACAACCTAATTAAACCTCAACTCAAAATCTTAAGCAGCAAAATACAATCCCAGTAATTAAACCTCAAATACAATAAATCAATAACACTTGAGCAGCAAAATATATAAGTACAAAGGCAACAAAATACACTAGTATAAAAAAATTCATAAGCAGCATGTTAAATACTTCAATAGTTGCTTTACTGAGTCATTAAGATGTAAAACAAATGACTCCAACACAGGAACACTGCAGGACAACAAAGACAGAGCCGACACGACAACCATCTCGTCCTCAAGCACAGTGCTGACGTCCTCCTCCAGTACCGACGACCGCGACAGAGCCGACACGGCAACCATCTCGTCCTCCAAGAAACGTACTAACGTCCTCCTCTAATCGCGACGACCATGACAGAGCCGACACGGCAACCATCTCGTCCTCAAGAAACTCTCCGCTGCTAGGACCTGACTCAGGTACAGATATCTGCAGCTGCTACTCCAACTGGCTTGCTGCTACCCTGGACCCTATTCGTTGCTGCTACGAACCTGACTGACGAAGTCTGACGCCATCCATCAGACGTCAACTCGCCAGCAAGAAAAACAAAGAAAACAAAGGAGGCAACAATCCACCAAGGGAACAATCGGCAAGCGATTGTTCCTAATAACACACAAACAAATCCATTATCATCTATCTATCTATCCATCAGTCTGTCTCTATGTAAGTATTTATATAAATAGATATATATATATATATATATATATATATATATATATATATATATATATATATATATATATATATATATATATATACATATACACAATGGTCTAAGCTGCAGAGAGGTGGTCTGTTAGACCTCTCTGCTGCTGCACTTTGGAACGCAGCAAAGTCTCCGTGGAAGGACTTATGCCATTCTGACACTGATACTGAGAGATCTGAGACCACCACCCGGCAAGCGCTAGTGTCATCAGGCAACAATCCCACTCAGTTGTTATGCACGTTATCTAAAAGTAAACAAAAGCAGAGAGCGTCGGATAAATACCGTTGTCCAGTAGAAAAGAAAACGACGGCACAACAGCATTTCAAAACACATCTACAAACCTTTCAATAAAAAAAAAAAACGGATAAAAGCCATCGGCATGTATTCAGTGAGGCCGCTTCATAATTGAAGACCCTAAACGGAATCGAGAATAAAACTTGGAATTTTGCATGACCAACGAATTTACCTGCCTGACACCTGCTCGTAAGCCTAATAAATGGCACGGAACATTAACGCGCGGTCGTAATAGCGATTACTGATTAACTGCATTCACACTTCTCAGGCAATTCGCTCGTTAGCAGGTCATGGGGGGTTAACAAACGCGATCAAAGGGGATTATTGATGGCACGCGGGCAACGAGAAAGGAGATGATAAAAGGAGAATGTTGTGGAAGACATAACGAAAATGACAGAAAATAAGTTCTCTAGTCTTGCTTGCGTATGTGTTTATGTATGGATACTTTTGTAAATGCATGTACATCATATATATACGTATATATATATATATATATATATATATATATATATATATATATATATATATATATATATATATATATGTATATATGTATATACATACATACATACATACATACATACATACATATATATATAAAGATAAAATCCACGAAGGAAACGGATTTTATCTTTATTTATATATTCATCACGCTCCATATTTTCGTGATTCAGTTATACATACATACATACATATATATACATATATATATATATCGTGAAAAATCAGAGAAAAATAGAGAGAGAGAGAGAGAGAGAGAGAGAGAGAGAGAGAGAGAGAGAGTAGTCCGACATTTATCCCCCCTCTATCGCGAGCATCTCGAAAGTGGAGAAGCACTCTAGGCGCCGTAAAACCTGAAGACACCCGCTGAGAACAGAAATAAAAGAAGAACGGGATATCATAGATAAAAAGTCTTCAGATAATGATTGCAGTAAAACGTGTTGGAGAGTCTACAAAGCTAAATATTTCTGGAAGCGTGAGGCGGACAGGAAAAGGGTAAGTGCTGTTTATTATTGTTATTCAAGAAAAATATTTTATAGAAAAGGACAGGTTTTTACTTAAGAATAATTTCAAACGACGAGGACAGATTCCAGTTCCTTTTTTTTTAATGCAAAGCTTGATGTGTCAGGAAACATAAAGCCAAGATCCAGCACTGTGCCAAAGAAAGAGGGAGGAAAAACGAGGAAAGAAACGTGGTGGGGACTTCCTTTTGAAAAATGAAATATCACAAGAATTATGGGAAACGGAAACTGGACGAACATGTGGCGGGCATCTGTAAGAAAAGATAAGATCCCCTAGACTCAGGCCTTATAAACGAATGAAAAAAAGTTAAGTATACGTTAGTTTAACCAGACCACTGAGCTGATTATCAGCTCTCCTACGGCTGGCCCGAAGGATTAGATTTATTTTGCGTGGCTAAGAACCAATTGGTTACCTAGCAGCCGGACCTACAGCTTATTGTGGAATCCGAACCACATTATTGCGAGAAATGAATTTCTATCACCAGAAATAAATTCCTCTCATTCTTCACTGGCCGGTCGGAGATTCGAACTCGCGGTCAGCAGAGTGCTAGCTGAGAACGGAACATACTCGCCCAACGAGGAACTTATAAACGAAAGGTCTAACATATATTATGACGGATGGCATTACAGCAATCAAGTGAGCAAGAAACGTTGGCAACACCTTTCTTTGTTTGACAGGTAAAAGTTAAGAAGTATTAAAATAGGCCTGTTTTCGATTTGCTGACCATGTTACACTAGATAACTTTGGTATGCAACCCACTAGCTGTTAAGGGATGACGGTGAGAATAGTAGCCACCTCCTCGACTATCTACAGAACGATTAATATCTAGAGTTTCACCCTCCGAAGAGAAACAGTCAATGTACAGAGTTGTGTATAGGTCGAAAGACAAAGCGTGAATAATCTCCATCTAATTAGGCTGCTGGCCACTAAATGAATATAAAAATATCCATTAAGCAATAAATACGAGTTCATACAGCAACTCACACTGAAGAAACACGCCCGCATCACTAATAAAACACTTTTAACGGAAACCCTTTGGACACCCATGATTACCAAAAATATTCACATAAAGAAAATTTTTAAAAACTCCAAAGAAAATAAAAGACAAAATGGCAAATTCTAGACTGAAAGGACAGCATAAAACTTGTTAAACTAATTCCGGGGTTCGAAGTTCACAAAATAACTTAACTTCCCTCATAGATTTTTTTCATCCTTAATAATCTTTTATCCTTTCGAGTGATTGGAATTTATCGCTACCTTCGTTAACGAAAATATTATTCTTGGCTCGGATCCGAATCGAATTATTGAGCAAAAAAAAAAAAAAAAAAAGGAAATATCCTACGAGAGTAAAACTTGTCTGGTTTTAATTTTCCGGCTAATGGCAGTGACAGCAACCAACTGTATCTTAAAGCCGAGAGAGAGAGAGAGAGAGAGAGAGAGAGAGAGAGAGAGAGAGAGAGAGAGAGAGAGAGAGAGAGAGAAACGCCAGGGCACACTTATACAAACATGTGCAAAACAGGACTCACTACCTTAGTAGTTCCAGCAGCAGCCCAATACGTATATCACAAAAAATGAGAGAGGCCAGGCAGCCACACAAAAGGCTGAAAAAGAAATAAGTCTGACAGGCGGCCACAATAGGCGAGTGAGAAATGATATGCGCTTAATTCATACCCTGGTTAATAGGCAACGCCTTTTTTTCGGCAAGAGGGCTGAGGGGTTAGGGGTTGGTCTGTACTTCTCTTTTTTCTCGTTTTCATGTTTAACAGACATGAATTCTTAGGTTAAAAGTAAACAGGCAGCATTTTCAAATTAAATATTCGGTAATTCTCTTCCTTCCAGGAGTTAATGAGTGTCAAGGAATGGGGCAACGTGTAAAATATCATGAAACCGAATTATATCTAATTTGCCGTTAATACACGAACATTTAATTAAGCAAAAGTTTGTTTTTTTCAAGAAATCTAAAAGTTCAGAGTAGCAAAGGCCCTCAGCTGTGTTTTGTAAATTAGCTCCCCGTACGCTAAAATAAATAAATTAATAAATATATCGATCAAAATCATAACCTTTTCCTTTCTGGGTATAGCGGTCAATTTACTGGAGCTCTCCTACTCGACAAGAATTTAAATGAACATACGCGGAATCGAAGATAAGGTTAAGATTATTTAACACCGAACTCCGTACCGCACGTTCTCTTGAAATCCATCGCTCCCTCTCACTCAAGATTAAAAAATTGCATGAAAAGGGCGGCTGACTGGATAACCTTTACCAACTTTTTATTCTTATTCTTTTTCTTCATCGAAAGTTCATGTTCTATACCTATCAATCTATCCAGCACAACATTTATCGTCCACACGTGAAACGATTATTCCATTTGCGAATAAAATCCTTGAGTCAGATTACCACCATCTTTCACTTTTAACCACGGAACAGGTTACTTCTCTTATGTCTGAGATTAATGACCTAACTGGCATCTCTTTGCATGTAACAATATCATTAAAATGATATATCTTTGTATGTAGCTCTACTCACATTCTAGATGTAAGATTTTCCTTCTCTTTTATCAATCATTAAAATGATTTATCTTTACGTCTAGATGAGATTTTTTTCAGCACACACACACAGAGAGAGAGAGAGAGAGAGAGAGAGAGAGAGAGAGAGAGAGAGAGAGAGAGAGAGAGAGAGAGAGAAACTTCACAAAGATATATAGCACTCCCACGAGTAGATAAGGAGCCTATATGGTCTACAATGCCCAAAGTGAGAACGTCCACAAGGGGATACTAACAGGTGTTAAGAATATCTCGCGGGTAGAACCTTTAAGATCCACTACAGAAAAGGGGGATGATGGAGGAGGAGGAGGAGGAGGAGGAGGAGGAGGAGGAGGAGGCGGTGAAGGGAGAGAAAATGGATGAGGTTGTAAGTGCCAGAAGCGCCAAAAGGGAAGGACGAGTTTCTTCTCTAGTAATCGTCTGGAGAGAGAGAGAGAGAGAGAGAGAGAGAGAGAGAGAGAGAGAGAGAGAGAGAGAGAGAGAGAGAGAGAGAAACTTTTTCCTGATTCTAAACAATATCTTTAGAACCTAAGAAAGGAGGAGAGAGAGAGAGAGAGAGAGAGAGAGAGAGAGAGAGAGAGAGAGAGAGAGAGAGAGAGAGAGAGAGAGAGAGAGAGAGTTTCAAATACTAATTCCTAAGCAAACTAAAATTTGAAGAGAGAGGGAGTGAGAGAGTTTCCCACACTAATTCCTAAGCAAACTAAAATCTGGAGAGAGAGAGAGAGAGAGAGAGAGAGA
>NC_089743.1:21518697-21528697 GCF_040412425.1 Macrobrachium rosenbergii | reverse complement strand
GCCCCACGGGTGTCGACCCAATATTGGTGATACCGAATACTCCATAAATCTGGCGCAACCTATTCATATACGATAAGAGGATATAATAAGCATAGAAGGGAATAAAGGTGTTATGAAGTAATTGCTGGGAGTGCTTTTGCGTCTCTCCTCTTGTTCTTTATTTGGATTTGTGTCTTATGAACTCTCTCTCTCTCTCTCTCTCTCTCTAAGTTAATAACATGCTAACACGAATTCATCGTAGTCAATACAGTAAGCATATACATATATATATCATAAACACATATATACATACATATGTATATATGTAGTATATATGTATATATAATATACATATATATATATATATATATATATATATATATATATATATATATATATATATATATATATATATATGTATGTATACACACACACATATATATATATATCTTTCACTCACGCAGCTAATGATCATTTTCTATTCATCTCAAACAGCAAACAATTCTCTCTCTCTCTCTCTCTCTCTCTCTCTCTCTCTCTCTCTCTCTCTCTCTCTCTTCTCTCTCTCCCCCAACCCCCCTTTCCTTGTCACCACTGTTTACGAAACGAACTTTTAAACAGGGTGTTATGTACACATCACCAGTTTGCTTAAAGCTGTTTATTTACACAGATCTAATATCACGCTCCTTAATCTCATACAGTGTAAGGTTACAAAACGACCCGGGAAATATATAAGTCAAATAATTTTGAGAATTTTCGGGCGGACTAAGCAAACTCTACTTCCCGTTAGCAAAAGGAAATAAAAATGGAAAGTAATGAACAATAATATGTAAGGTCAAAAATACAACCGAGTGCGTCTCTATATATAAACACACAAGCAAACACACACGCATAAACACACACACACACACTATATATATATATATATATATATATATATATATATATATATATATATATATATATATATATATATATATATATATATATATATATATATAAATAAAGACAAAATCCACGAATGAAGAGAATCAATGGAGTGCTGCAAGGCCTTTCGATTTACACTAGTCCTTTACTTAGCAGACTTTAAGTAAAGGACTAGTGTAAGTCGAAAGGCCTTGCAGCACTCCATTGTTTCTCTTTCCTTCGTGATTTTGTCTTTATTCATATATTCATCACGTTCCATATTTTCGTGATTCAGTTATAAACACACACACACACACACACACACACACACACACACATATATATATATATATATATATATATATATATATATATATATATATATATATATATATATATATATATATATATATATATATATATATATATATATATATATATCAATATATATATGTATATATATATATATATATATATATATATATATATATATATATATATAGAGAGAGAGAGAGAGAGAGAGAGAGAGAGAGAGAGAGAGACAGAGAATCTACTGGTCATTTTTTCTTACCAGATAAGTAAGGAGTTGTAACAACCACAACGTCCTCTTAACTTCTCGATTTCTTATTTATATATGTGTGTGTGTGTGTGTGTTTACACACAAAGGCAGACACACACACATATATATATAATATATATATTCATCAGCTACTAATGCAACTGTGGCAAACTTAGACCTTTTCCTTTGTTCAGTAAGTCCCATAGCAACCTTTTACTTTCATCAAACACATAACTTTATAAACAATGATATTCATGATTTATGTCAATGTTTTTCATGAGAGGACCAGAATTACAAACCACTTTCCATTTTGCGCTGATGTGAATTATGAATTATATTTTTATATCTTATATTTACTAAGAAAATAAAGACATGGATGTATTATGATATTTTTACTATTGTACTAAAATATTTTTGCTGTACCAGAAACTTAAAGTGAAATATTTTCATTATTACTATTAAATAAATAACTTTGCGAAACAAGATTTGCTTTACTTCTATATTTCTATAAATATTATCAATGGTTACAGGATAAATAACAGTAGATACACTCAGGAGAAATCCGTTTATGTTTCGTCTAATTAAAATATTAAAATGTATTACTATTCAGAATAAGAAAATTTTTACATATCAGGAAGTATATTATGAATAAACGTCAATATTCTACCATTGCTGCTTGAAATACTTTTTTTTATTATTATCAGAGTTTCCTGGTTAAAACCAGAACGCGTAGGACAGTAAACACACTTGCAAAGTATATGACTCTTGTGAGTGCCAGTATGCAATTTGGTAAGTGGTAAGACAGACCTTGCGTTGCTGCCACAATTACTCCTCCACTCAAAGCAATGCTCTTACGGCACATTACTCTTACCGTCACATAGCATAATTATGCTTTTGATAAATAAGTATACATTATGACATAATTTCCGTCTCGCAGAGGTAAAATAAATATTTCAAAAATATATTAACATATCATCGTTTTTTTGGTGGAAACACGATGCATATAGTCATTAAATAGTTAGAAATGATGATAAATAATTTTGTACCCCATGAAAAACAATGGAATATCTTCACTGAAATTTGGGAACCCCTGATTTAGATCATCATCGAAGATATTAACTTCCGTGGGCATAATATACTGTATACGTCTGATTCAACAGAATACTTCCTCTGTTATCGTCAGTGCTTGTTCCTCTAAAGCAGCAGCAGTTCTCAACCGGAAATGATCCCACCCCAACGAAATGCCACGCAGGTCTGTTGGGGAAGTGAGTATAACGCACTCAAAAATGCTTATTTTATGTATACAGCCCTTCGTGTCCGCTTCGTATTAAAGCGAAGTGTGGAAATGGGCTGAATGCCCAGCAAGACATGTAATAAGCACCCAGCCATCATGGAAAACAACAACGGTCACTAAGTTAGGTGCAAAGGCTCAATTTCTTGCAACACACTCGCACGTGATGTACAATACTTTCGTTGCTTTGAGTTCAGCTAGGAATTGCTATAATCCATTTACCTGCAAAAGGTCTAACATGTAAAATCTAAGTATCTTACAGTCAGTGTCAATCTATCACTGAAGTCTTTTTTTTTTTTTTTTTTTCAAAATTACCATGCTTTTTTGGCAGCTAGGGCAAGGTGAACAAAATACGTTACTCTGCCACGGGTGCAAATAGGGCAAAGGCACCAAGACCTCTGACCTACAGATAGTGTGTGCTGCAATAGTTCTTATTCTGCTTGGAATACCGCAATATTACAGATGGAGAGGCTCGTAATTATACAAAAACGGGATAATGTCCCATTTTTGAGGCGTTATCCTCTTTTATTTTACTTTTACGCTGTACTTTTTGAATGCTGTGTATTACTGTATAAAATCTTATATAATTTTGCATAACATCGCTTAATTTATCAACTTATTTTCATTTGGCTCCATTTTTATCTGCTTTTTCACACCGTATACTCTTCCTTTCATATCAACCCCATCCAATTTCACGTTCTTCTCCCCGTATAGGGAATCAAAGTACTATGAAAAAACTTACAAGACAAAACAGCAAAAAAGGTAGTGTTTCAATTCCTGGTATCCATCAAAAGTGATAAGCAAAAGTCATATGACAATTAAAGGCCATTTCAGCCTCTGACTTGGGGCACAATGCCTTAGTGCGTCAAAGCCGTTGGCACGTTCTCGATAAGCAACGTCCTTAGAGGATTGCAATTCATTATCGCAGTCTATTCGAGTTCAAAGGTAAACCTGACACGCATATATGCATACAATGTCCTCTTCAAGTACCAACAAAATAGCCAAAAGTTACGGTTTATTAAACTTTAAGAATTCGAGAATCAAGACAGCAGAAATAACTAAAAATACACAAGTTTGCCAAATACTGTAATAACTATGAGAAAGAGATTTGCATTTTCCATGTAGAGCTTGAAGAATTCAGAATCCTACAAAATACTACGAAAATCACCATGCAAATCTACAAATACTGGGACAGCCCTTCCAATATCCATTTATATATCAAATTGCTACATTCCGTTGAGCAAGCTAATAAAATATCCTACTGTAATCCCATTGCAGCACCCCTTTCATGGGGAGTACATAGCTAGATTGCACTGCGTATGACGGTAGAATGAGAGAGAGAGAGAGAGAGAGAGAGAGAGAGAGAGAGAGAGAGAGAGAGAGAGAGAGAGAGAGAGAGATTTAAAAAAAGGATTACAATTTAAACCGTTTATTATTAATTCAATGACAACTGAGTGCAACATTAATAAAGAGAAATTGTCTGAAACAAACATCGAAATACGTCTGTTATGCTGCCTTTATTAATTTAGCACAAGAACAGACACCGATGAAATCATACCACGGATTGAGTTACAATCAGTAATTATATGGGGCATGTTTGTGTTTGGATCAGAATTATATTCCGCTTCCACATGCTTGCTGCTAGAATGGTCTAGTTCTTAAGAAAAAAGACGATTATTAGAAGCAGTGTGTAAAATTTACTGAACTGAACGAACCGGTTGGTAGTAGTAGTAGCAGTAGTAGTAGTAGTAGTAGTAGTAGTAGTAGTAGTAGTAGTAGTACATAAAGAAAACTTAAAAGACAATTCATAAACGCTTAATATCCTTCCAGAAATCTGGGACCTAGTTGAACATAGTCACGCAATGAAAATATGACCTCCATATCACCTGGGAATTGATTCTCATAACTACATAACTCAGCCATGAATGAAATTTATGGCATAACTGATTAGGCACTGCTCCAGAATCTCTAAAGTAATATAAATGACGTTTGCCCTATATTTCAATATTTTCGACGGTATTCGTTGGGATCTGAAATCATTACTCTTTCTCATCATCTACAGTCTGTTTTAAAAGCAGGCAGCTATCGATTAAAATGCAATGAAGTAAAGACATAGGAGAGGGTTAACTACTGATTAACCTGATACGTAGGCTGAATGGTGGGATATAGCCACTGATCTTATAAAAAGAAAAAAAAAACAGAAGTGTTAGAGTGGGTCAGACAAATAAATAAAGGAAAATTCCTCTATTGATTATAAGTAAGTAATGTTACCTATAAATCCCCATAAAATGAAAAGAACAATCACAATATACCGGACTAAAAACATTAGTATCTCTTAAAGAATCTAAAAGTGACCTAAGATCCGGCAAAATCAAGTTTCATAATGGAACGAAGGAGCAAATGAAAAATTCAAGAACACAAATAAAGCAAATGTTATTATCACTAAAATCCAGCTGTGTTTCGAAAGTAAAATGTTAGTACGTATTCTTTTAATAAATTATCAGCAATAGAACTTTTTACATAGCAATTATTCTTATACCGGGTAACATTTATCATCTGAGCTCGAACACGCCATGAAAATTGAATTAAACGAAAGGTTGATTTATTGATCAATCAGCTATGTAATCATTTTGAAAGTCAAGATTAAAGATTGGAATCGTAGATAATACTTTAAAAAAGTATACTAACGGAGGTAATGTTTGATGGAAGCATGGTGTAGACATATTTTTAAGTCTCAATACTACTTGTCATATGAGTAAAATAACAAACAAATTAATATTTTTAACAGCAACACCAAGAACACCAACTATAATAACGATAACAGTCATGATGTCAACAATATTAGTTGTAGTAGTGAAATGAGAAAGAGACTTTGAGGTTAAAAAGGATAAATATTTGGACCGTATCGATCAGCAAATCGCTTACGAGTACAGCCGGAAAATGAAACCCTCCCTGGGACAAAGTCACGACGCATTTGAGCAATCTCAAAATTAAACAAGTAACAAATGAGCCTCGCCGAAGTTTCTTCGGCGCAATCGAGTTTTCTGCAAAGCGTATAATGCTGTATGAAACTCTCAGCCGTGGCCCAGCGTATAATGCTGTATGAAACTCTCAGCCACGGCCCACGAATCTCTCAGCCGCGGCCCAGCGTATAATGCTGTATGAAACTCTCAGCCACGGCCCATGAATCTCTCAGCCGCGGCCCATGAAACTTTCAGCCACGGTCCGGTGATGGCCTGTGTTGTTGGCGCCTATAGCGGTGCCAGAGGCATAATCATGACTAACTTTAACCTTAAATTAAATAAAAACTACTGAGGCTAGATGGCTGCAATTTGATACGTTTGATGATTGTAGGGTGGATGACCAACATACCAATTTGCACCCATCTAGCCTCAGCAGTTTTTAAGATCTGATGGCGGACAGAAAACTAAAACAACTGCAATCGATTAATACCATTTGTAACGAAGTGTTAGGTCGTGCTTGTGCTTTGTAATAAAATTAACGGGTCAAAGATTTATTTTCATTCACGTGTAAAAATGCGCGCTCTTAAAGCTCACATTCAGCGTCCCCCAAAACCAAATGTAAGAAACATCTGTTTTCTATCTTCTGGCCTGGTTGGTGAAAGAAATGTTAAGCTTCTGAAATTAATCATGCTGCCACTAAACAATTAAGATGATGTATTTCTGAAGGATTTAAAACCATGGATTAACCGCGACCCTGAGCATCCCAGATACGCTGACTAATCGTATCACAACGACATGCAAGAAGACTTATTTCCGGTCGAAAATTTATGACATCGTTTCGTAACGAGTTTCAAATGTACTGATCTTATGAAATCTTTTAAACACTCAACAGTCATTATTAACTTTCATTTACTCAAAACACAAGAAAATGTCTTTTCACAAAAATATAAAAAGCAAGCACGCAGGTTTTTATGAGTGCTCGCGCGTGCGCGCGTGTGTGTGTGTCTGTGAGTATTTATACTTATGCTCTCCAATTTTTCATTCATACCTAATTACATTTCTTTACCTTACGTGTAAAAATAATATTAAAAAGCCGGAACAAAAATATCTCTAGGTAGTAAATGTAGTCAAGTAAGTCAACATATACATACATACATACATACATACATATATATATATATATATATATATATATATATATATATATATATATATATATATATATATACACACATACATATATATATATTTTTTACGTATTTCCCTGGGTTATTGGTATTTTTACAGGCCGGCAACGGAACTTTATTTAATTGGCCTTGGAGTTCTGACTTGCGTAAAGGGAAATCATAAAAAAAAAATAAGAAAAAGGGGAGAATTTAGGAGCTGAAGGCTCTACTTCATAAGGAAATATTACGTAAACACTTGGGATAAATTAAAGAATTATATTTACAAAAGCAAGCATTTGAAGGGAAAATGGATAAGTAAATTGATAAAGGGCTTGCAACGCCTGAAGATCCTTCTACTGGAGTCTTGACTAAAGGCAAGGCACAATCCAAGATGAATCCACTGCGAATAGGTCCCTCTGCAAGAGAGATTTACACATTAAACGCCAGTAAAGGAACAATATGACACCGAATATGACTCGAGTTTGCACTGAGGGTGCCAAAGACTTGAGGAAAGAATGACAACTTTACACTCGAACACAGGACATTGGAAATGGCACTGGATAAACTGGCACAAGGACAGAAGTGAAATGCTGGTACTCCAAACTTTCTAAATGGCAAACTGTCGTGACTGAAAAGTCTTCACTCGCACTTTACCTTAGGGGAAGCGGGTCTCTGACGAAGAATGACGAGGGGCAATCACCGACGATGCACGCTGTCCCTCGAGGATGACTGGAGTCGGGCAGGGGGAGAACGAAGGTCTCAGCAAATGTACTGCTCACCCGCGTGTATGGCTGTCCCTCGAGGACTGTTACTGCATGCCTCCTCCTCACACTACTAACTAACTGCTTTACTGCTTCTCTTCCTTTTAAGGCACGCGGCCAGGGCTAGTAGCCGTGTGCAAACGATGTGTCACTGGATAGGTGTTCAGCGATTCGGTGGCCTCTTCCCAGGTTTCCTGCGGAGGTAAGACAATTCAGGCAGCTTAATTTGCCTTTAGAAAGGCCGTTTTAAGAAGCTTAGTTGGGCTAAGCTTCTTAAGGGAGTGGCATCCAGTTTCCTCTCCTTGCCCCTTTTTATCTGTGTCATCTCAATATCTGTTCCAGGTAAAAAAAAAGGACAGATCGGAATGTTGATAACCATGCTCCGATTTGTAGGTCAAATACGATCGGCCATGCGGTTCCCAATAAACAAAGGGTAAATTAGGTGGGGGTAGGGAGGGGGAGGTGCACTGTGCACGACTTTTGTAGATTATAATATATGTATATATACATAGATTGTAATCAGAACAAAATCAAAGGTATGGTATACCTTTGATTCCATTGTCTGATTTTCAGAGTAATATTATATTAACTAGAAGTACAATCTGGAAGGAGCTTTCGAGCGGATTTGCTCTTCACAAGAAGAAAATTACCGTTTCAAAGAAAAACCCAGGAAACTGACCCAACTGCGTTCAACGGGAAAAAATGTCAAAATTATTTGAACGTGTGAACAAAGTAACAGATCAAAAAACTAAATTCGAAATAGAAAGCACAAGATATAACAAGTAAAACGGTTCAATCAAGTTTTCTGTACAGCATATAATGCTGTATGAAACTTTCAGCCACGGCCCTGGAAAGCCGGGTCAGATGCACGATCCATGGCTAAACTTAACCTTAAATAAAATAAAAACTACTAAGTCTAGGGGTCTGCAATTTGGTATGTTTGATGATTGGATGGTGGATCATCAACGCACCAATTTGCAGCCCTCTGACCTCAGTAGTTTTTAAGATCTAAGGGTGGACAGACAGACTAAGATATCTCAATAGTTTTCTTTTACAGAAAGCTAAAAAGAGAAACAATCCTAATATTGGAGACCTAATTAAAAATGATTGACAATCCATATATATAAAAATGGATGTGTGTATGTATGCATGTATGTATGTATGTGTGCATGAGTGTATGTTCCAGCATTACTCTGAAACACATTGAGCAATTTCAACCAAACTTGGAATACATATGACTTTTGGGTAGGGCTTCCCTGAATGGGGCTGGTTCTGCCAGTAGACTTAGTAACCAAATAAACTCTACGGGTTTATCATACCTCATTTTGGTATACATATGACTTAATATCTGGAAAAGAATACTATGGGGGTAAGACATCACTGGCACCAAAGGGGGTGGGTGTGGGAAGTGGGTGACATAAAAATAACCGAAAAAGATAGATATTGGTGTCCAAACCTTAGTTTTCGAGGTTGCTGAGATGAATAGTGACACTCGTGATGCCCTTTAAGCCCAAGTTCAGCTCCAACAGGAACGGGGGTGAAAAGGGGTGAAATATAGAATGTCAAAATGCTGGACAATGTAAGTGAAGCAACTCTCTTAACAGGACAGGACCAGAGAGAGAGAGAGAGAGAGAGAGAGAGAGAGAGAGTTTATTGGCTGTGATTCAGAGTTTTCCCAGGCAGCGCCAGGTTAGTCAGCTAATGAAACTATAGAAAAGAAACAGCTGCCATTTAAGAATAAAAAGGGGCTAGCAGCGCGAGGTTTAGAAGGGACGGGATCTGAGAGATCCAGGCGCATAGACAATTTCAAAAGTTTCCCAGGACCAATTAATTAAGCTTCTGTAAAAAGATTACGCCTAAACAATCAGATTAAATCTAATCCCTTTATTAACCGTGGATTCTTCTCGTTCCCGAGGGACTCTCCCTTCTGCTAATTCAAAGGAGAATTAGGACAAGGATCGATTGGTAAACAAAGGCTTTAGTGTCCATATACAATATGTGCCCTAAATCATTTCAGTTCAGCCAACAGGGGTAGCATAATCGCGTAATCAAATAGGCCAAAACATTCTCTCTCTCTCTCTCTCTCTCTCTCTCTCTCTCTCTCTCTCTCTCTCTCTCTCTCTCTCTGCCAAGGAAATATGCACTTCTGTATGTGATATAGGTTTGCCAAAACAGTACAGAATTTATATTCGGATGCATGTTTCCTAAATAATTCAAACCATTTAAGTTGCGTAGTCAGGACAGTCATTACACAAATATCTATTACTTACAACTCTATTTTTCTGCGCCCACACATCATGTTAGGGATCATATCCATCTGGACCCTGTATGTATGTATTCATGTATGTAAGTATGTTTGTGTACACATACACACA
>NC_089743.1:21501197-21516197 GCF_040412425.1 Macrobrachium rosenbergii | reverse complement strand
TGGCCTGGTCCCAGCCTCCAAGTCTACTCATCTACGAACGGATATGCTAGTATCGTCTTGGGTCAATAAAACGCCCCCGAGCTAGCTCCTTATCCTTAAAGATTTGCTGACACTTGGGAGGCTCTACGCGAGCTCTAACACTGACACATTCATACTTTAACTGCGAAGTCATGGATGAACCCTCCGTACAAAAAACTTCCACAACATTAGCCACTTTATACACCTACATAGACAGCTCATCAGAAACGTGTCGAACCATATTAACAGTTAGCCACCTGCTTCTATCGTTCGCACACACTTCTCGCACCTTTCCAATCCTACTTTTGTGAGGTCACTTTTAACAGCCACAAATCAATCAATCCAATCCTACTTTCATACCATAATGTCCAACCCTTTCTAAGTCTTCCTCTCATCTTTCCTTCTATATTCTTTCTTCGTGACCAAACCATCTCCAAACACTGATTTACGACTTAAACTTATTCCAGTATTTCTTACCCTTTCAGTTCAATTCATCTTAAGTGCTTCACCATTTTTTGTTTTATTTTCATTCGACATAAACTAACTGACTTACATAAAGGAATCAACTGGTTTGATTTCCCCTTCCTCGACAAGAAAAATATTTATTGCACCATATTGTTGGTTTCCATTTACCCCGTTATTGCCCACATTTACTCCCAACTGGCTCCTATTACGAACACTTTCAAACTATTTCTCTGGCTCCTGCAGGTTCTCTTCATTACCCTCAATCAGCACTATAACATCCACAAACATCAGTCATTCAACACTCCATGTATAACCCATTAAGATATTCATTAACCATGGAGACATATCACACCAAGGTCTCGGACCCACTTATACACTAGACCAGTCACATCCTCGACAACCTCCGCATTGTCTCTATTTATTATATCATAAGTTTCTTCTAGGTACACTTATGTCTAGTACAGCTTTTCCCCTTTACTTTCAAACTTGAAACTGTAGCGTTTCAAAAAAAAAAAAAAAAAAAAACTTCATCCAATCCCTATAATTCTTAAGTCTCCCTCTATTCTTAAGTCTCCCTCTATCACCTTCACCTTTATACAAAAAAAAAAAACAATGATTTCTCTCACACATTCCATTGGAACTAACCCAAGTCCAGACATACTTTTCCTTGACATATATATAAATTTTAAAATCAACATGACGTAAATATGTTGGCCAGAGCTAACCCTTTAATCTTTTGTTTTTCAGACGTTTCCGGAAAATGCCATTAAAAACAAAAAAATATATATATATTTTTCTAAAGCCCTACGTCAGCAAAAATAAAACTGGAGTAGGTCATTTCTCATTACTTGGCCCAAAATATTAGCTTATATCTCTAAATACAACATTTGCCCTTACAAAACTCATATTTTTATATGGAATTTTCACGTACGTTTTCCCGGATGAACTAGTAATAAATGCCTCGGGCAATGAATTTTAAAAGGCATTTTTTTTTCAAAACCCCACGGCCGAGTTGACTAGTGACCTTGTCTATCCCAGACCTATAGAAAACAAGTAAAAGGGAAGGAAGGGCAGAGGGAGGAATGGCTTTGAAGGAAGCTGTAAACGAAACGGAATCACACAATGAAATTCGAAGCTGAACAAAAGCAAAACAAATACATCCAAAATATATGATGCGAAAACTTTGACCTACACCTTCCAAGTTACACATAAAAACAATAAAAACAACGATAAAGTGCACACAAAACCAACCTCGATAGATAAAACTAAATTCCAGTGACTCGCTGCAAGAGAGGGAGCGAGAGAGAGAGAGAAAGAAAGACTTAAAAAGTTGTAAGCCTTTCCCGCAAGTTTTCCCTCACCCGAATGGAAATTAGCGCTCATTAAGCACTGCTTAATACCAAAGGACTCCCAGATTCAAGACGACAGGAAAGTTTGGAAGAATGTTACCAGACTATATTGGAAAGCAATACGTGAGGAGGAGGAGGACGAGGAAGAGGGCAGAAAGAAAGCCATTCGTTCGCTAGAAGGTCAAGAGGAGAAAAAAGAAGAAATTTCATCATAAGGAAGGGAGGAAGAGGAGGAAGAGGAGACTTATTCAACGGCAAAGGATGAGAGTGGGAGAAGGAGGAAATATTTAAATTTATGGAAAGTAAATTGCAAGAATGTAGAGGAGAGGTTGGGGGGGAGCAGATGAAAGAAAGATATC
Organism: Macrobrachium rosenbergii; assembly: GCF_040412425.1. Lineage (NCBI taxonomy): Eukaryota > Metazoa > Arthropoda > Malacostraca > Decapoda > Palaemonidae > Macrobrachium > Macrobrachium rosenbergii. The sequence continues at coordinate 21,514,006 of NC_089743.1, read as the reverse complement.
TTACCATAAATAGAGAGGTGGAGGGTTGAAAAAAGAAATTAATGAACAGGTCAAACAATCCTGCGCTAACGAGAAGAACATTGGTTACGGCATGAATATTTATGTCAACAGAAATTCTGAAGAAAGGAGAATGAAGAAGTGGCTGCTGAAAGAAATATTGAAAATTTAAATAAATGAACCGTTGATGTTGCTTAGTAATATGGTATCGGGGAAAAAATATACAAGACCGATCATGCTGTACCGAATCAGCTTCGTTATAACATATTTTGAGTGTTTCTTTTAATTTCTCTTCCATACGAATCTTGCACAAGTCTCTCTTCTTTTCTTACCTTTCAATATTCCCGTAATCACTTCTGTTAGTAGACTTTCCTGAGAGTAATACATGGACCAGTCCAGTAAGTCTTTGTCCTTTCAATAATGGAGATTAATGACACAGGAAATGAGGACAAGATGAAAATAAAAATGTCAAGGGGAAAATATTGGAACTCGGAGAGGTAAAGTTTGTTGGGCAAAATATGGGAGGTGACGTCAGAAAGGAAAAAGTGTATATATAAGTTAACGTATGAAGTCAAGGAATGGGAGAATGAGCACAGAATGAGCAGCGATATATATATATATATATATATATATATATATATATATATATATATATATATATATATATATATATATATATATATATATATATATATATATATATATATATATATATATATATTTATACACACACACACACACACACACACACATATATATATATATATATATATATATATATATATATATATATATATATATATGGGGGGGTGTGGTTCATTACGTTGAATTAAAAATACATATAGAAAGAGGAGATATTACCAGGAAACAGCCAAAAAGGCCATTATTAAATCAAATGCTCTCTGCTAAACTTGAAACAACACAAACTACATAGTAAAATACAATAAGAATCAGAACTTAATAACTGAGTTGGAGATGAAGCTCTGCTTTTGTGTCTCATCTCCAAAAACCCTGTCGCTGCTTCCTTATGACAGAAACGCTAATCGAAGACAAGCTCTGATCAGAGACTGTCTTTCAAGAAGCTGAGGGACCTTGTGGTTAGTCAAGGGCAAGGTAACGGTTCTTACGGATCAACGTGAATTTTTGACTAAAAATTCTATAATTAAAAAAGAGACAGAATTCGAAGATCAGTTTAAAATAATAACTCATAAAACGTCACGGGGCTGACTTGCTAAAGTCCAATCCGAAACAAGCTGCAGTCAAAAAACGAATCTGAATCAGAATACTAAGACTTACTGGTTAGCATGCTACTTGCCCAGTGAAAGATATCTAGTTAATGGCAACATTCTTACAATCCTCAAACAAAGAACACGAACAAAGCAAAAAACCTGCTTTCGAAAAAAAAAGCAAATCGTTAGAAGAAAACAGACAAAAGTGTGTGTGTGAGAGAGAGAGAGAGAGAGAGAGAGAGAGAGAGAGAGAGAGAGAGAGAGAGAGAGAGAGAGAATAACAACATAAAATGAGTGTAGAAACTAAAATACTAAGAGAAAAAATGTATAGAATACTTAACCCCAACGAAAATCCGAAAACTTGATAAAACAAAATACTCGTACACACACAGAAGGAGAGACTAATGGGTTGCAATTGAAACTCCTCACATCTACCTCCGGGAGTACTGACGAGGAAGAATGTCACTCACAACCAGTAAACTCCTTTCAAGTTTCCGCTTGGATTAGCTCAGGGAGCCGAAGTTGGATGCTTTCCTTTCTTTATTTAGACCTTCTTAGACGGTATTCAGATAAAGAGATAAACGAAGATGGGGAGGATAGAGAAGGTTCAGAAACGGGGGAAGAAGAGGGGCCAGTCAAAGTGGAGGCCGCAGGGCAGGCGGATGGAGATGAGAACGAGAGAATCTAGGGGAGAGGGCGAGAATGAATGGAAAGGTGATAAATGATGAGGGAGTGGGGTGTAGTGGGATGCAGCAGAAGAGGAAGGGGTAGGTGGACCAAGATTCGGGTGTATGTGTAGTAGAGGGAATAGGATGAAAAATTCCGTGTAACAATAAAGAGGAATACATGATATGCTACAGAAAATAAAGGATTGAGTTGAAAATACTACAAAATGGATTAAAGTGTTTGAATACCTGTCTCAAACCACTGTTGCTATATACAGACAACTAGGATACGGGAAACGACATAAGAAAACTGAGAATTCGTTTCAAAATGAGATACTACATTTGTTGCAGGTGATACGATTGCAAAATTTGGTAGAAAAGGAAGGCATGGGAAAGAGTGCACATGAAAATGGTGTGAAATCTATTGGTTTTTGTATTCATAATGATTTTTAATTGTAGGTACTCTTTGCCAGTGAAAGGGCACGTGGGCATCTTCACATGAGCATAAAAACCACACAGATCAATTGGCTATTAATCGAGAATAAAAAAAAAACACTGAGGAATGTTAGGAGCTACAATAGAGCTGATGTCGACAGTAATCACCAACTTGTCATTGCTACACTAAAGCTGAAAATTAAAAGTACACAACAAAAATTTTGTGAGTATCCAGGTTTATTAGAGTAGAGATTCTAGAGGATGGATATCAAGACGTTTCTGAAACTGTAGGCAAAAACAGATTCGCAGCTCCAGAATCCATATTTAAAGGGGAGCAGACACTCAATGATGACTGGTTTAACATCAAGAACATCAAGACGTAAACTCTGGATATCAGATGAGACCTGGAATATAATAAAGAACAGAGAAAACGCAAAAGGTGCATATAAATATTTTCAGGGAAGAGATGGAGAACACAAGACAGAACCTGCAGTCTAGACGAAAATCAAATAGAGATAAGAGAGAATATCTGGACAAACACGCTGACGATGCTTACAAAGCCATGTTAGGGTAGCCAACAGAATTATTAACGAAAATATTAAACTTGTTTATTTTCAGTGGGCTGGAGAAAGAAGCTGATAAAAAGTTTAGAGATGAAAGACTGGTTTTAAGAAAAGGCTATAGTTACACAAATAAATTATTTGTTTTAATAATATATATTGTGCAAGAGTGCATGGAATAAAATAATCACCCTCCGATGGCCTTCGTTGATTATGAGAAGGCATTGGATAGCGTTAATAGACCAATACAATGGAAGGTTTCGAGTCACTAAGGCGTTCCTATTAAATGTGTAAAATTAACTGAATTATCCGAGAAAGAAACAGATAGAAAGTCAAAGCTGATCGGTTTCATCAAGTGACATTGCAGTAAATACTGGAGTGCTACAAGGGAACGTTATTTTACCTTTACAGTTTGGCCTTCTCAGATTTTATAACTGAAACAGCACTCGGAGATGGAAGGGAAGGTTCAGCCAGCCCCACTTGAACAAGAACTATGAGACAGGAGGCTTGAGATGAATGGAGATATGCGAAATACAAAGCGCAAGAAAAACACAGAAGTGGAAAATTTCAAAAGGCAGCTGCATGAAGCAGCGTTGGAAGGAATTACACAAGTATACATGCATATATATATGTGTGTATACATATATATATTATATATATACAGTATATATATATATATATATATATATATATATATATATATATATATATATATATATATATATATATATATATATATATATATATATATGTTTGTGTGTGTGTATGTATAAACTTGATTTCTTGATTTCTTCATCAAATGAGAGTGGGACAGTTAATTTCGAAGCTTTCAACATTCTTTTGCAAAATAAAAAACAAAAAACGGAAGTACAACCTTAATCACATAATTAGCATACCTTCTTCCATCGAATGAAGGCAACGATTTACACCGGCGACACTCACTCCATCACTTCAGCAGCTAGGCGTGGAAGTAAGGCGTCCGGTAATTTACCGGTAGCCGTGTAACAAGATGGTAACACTTCATCAACGTGACTACAACAACGATTAGCCCTTCGTCTTGTGCAAGGGCCGTCCAAAGGATGATGCCGGGAGAAAGAATGAAATGCCCTAGAGGTAATGTGAGAGAATTGAAATAAACTTCGCCAGAAATAAGTGAAAAAGCATTTAGACAACATTAATTTATAAATACGAAAATTCTACCCTGTTGATCAAAAGAATGCCATATGGTTGAACTGACTGATTTACACCAGGGAAAAAAAGTTCTGAAAATTAAATTCCTGAGCAACTGGATGTTGAAAATATCAAGAAGGAGAAAAGAATTTACCGGATGAATCAGGAAAATAATCCAGACATACAAATTAAAAAAAAAAAATAACGAAAATGCCTCAGCATCATACCCGTGAAAGAACTTAGTCACAGACGACGGAGAGGACTGAAACCGACTTAGAAAGAAAACCGCACAAAGAAAACCAAATACTGAATCACCGGATCGAAGCGAAGTTGACGAGAAAAACGGGAATGAGACTCCCAGAGCGCGCGAGAAATCCACGACAAGGCAGGAGAAAACTGTCCAGAAATCAGGAAGATAAATGTTCGACGAGGAATAGCAGAGTGGCAAGGAGGCTGAAAATAGTTTCTCACTTTCATTATGAAATGCAGCCGTGGTGCGCCGAATTGCGCTCACTTTCTTCACTTTGCCGAGGCTGACGATTGCCGTGCTTAATAATTTGCCCCAATTGTGAAGTTTCTACTGATTAAGAAATGACTGGAAATACCAGCGACAAAACTTAGTATAGAAAAGGAATAGCGAACAGCGAGAGGACAATAAACCATTGCGCGAGTTGTAACTATCACATAAAAAGATGCCGATTGTGTTGCACACCAAATAATTCTATTCACTTATGATTATTATTGTTATTGTTGTTAGATAATAATAACAATAGTTAGAATAACTTCCGTGATCACTGTGACATCCTGCAGTTCATTTCAATCATAGTAAAAGTATCAACATACGCCTAGATGGATTAACGATGGCTACCTGCTTTATGTATTCAAAAGCCATAAACAACACACGGGGTCAAGCAAAAGATTCCTCATTTATTATTGGAAACCAGCAAAAATAACAAAAACCTCATTATAAGACTTACGTTTTACAGGATATTGATACTACCCTGCTAATATGCGGTTTTCACTGCCACGCGTTTGTGCCTGAATCATAAATCTGAGTTATTACTGATAAATAACAGAGCTATTAAAGTAATCTAATGAAATTATATTCATAATCCGAGCTCTGATAACGTATGAAGAACGCACGTTTATGTACTTAAGCTATAAATGAATTATTTGCTACATATTAGAAATATCAGGTGCATTTATATACATACATACATACATACATACATACATACATACATACATACATACATATATACACATATATATATACACACACATATATATATATATATATATATATATATATATATGTGTGTGTGTGTGTGTGTGTGTGTGTGTGTGTGTGTGTGTGTGTGTGTGTATATATGCTTAATAAATCAGTAGATGCACGTGACTTCAGTGCATAAGCGAATTCCACATTTTCCTGTGGGATTCGCTTTACATATATATATATATATATATATATATATATATATATATATATATATATATATATAAATATATGTGTGTGTGTGTGTGTGTATGTGTGTGTCTGTATGTATGTATGTAAAATACCGAAATAGCTCGATAGCAAATGACAATGAATCCCCGAGCCACCTACGAACAACGAATGTTCCTTGAATAACTGCACGTGAATTTCCAAAGTGAACTCATTTTCTAAAGAGAATAAGGATGTCTGTCACGGAAAGATCCCATCCAATATCATGCAAAGATAAATCCAAGGTTAATGACGCACATACATGTGATTTAAGAGCTTACGTTTAAAGGACTTAATCGAAGCTTCCATTAAATGACTTAGAGCATTTTCCACATTCCATGCCTGTGAATAATCCATTCTCTTAACGTGCACTGACCTTGGGGTCTCGTGGAGCTCACTCCAGAAATAGAGGTTAGAGCAGCACCGCCTTTTTCTCGGAAATATTCTATTAACGATCCGCTCTCCCAACCCCAACCCCGCCTTTCACCCCATCCCCACAAAGCCACAATGACCTACATGACATTCCATTTAAACAATCGTGATAGTTTGCCCCCATTAACTCTAATTATCTCAACCACTCCACTTTTGCACGAGGTGTCATTACTGGGAATGCTAATTACCGCCAGGGAAATAATTGACAGGTAAATGTATGAAGCTGAAAAATTAAAATTGTGCGTAAACGAAAAAGAGCCGTGCAGCGTCCAACTCAGCTCTGCGTTACAGGCAGAACCAAGATAATGTATGAATGAATTCCCTATCTGGCGTCGCATTTAAAACAGATAAGGCAGGATACATTTCGAATGGAGAATTCCGTTATACGATATGGTCGCTCCTTATGATTACTGAAAAAAAAAAAAAAGAATATTAGCATTCATTCGAGAACAGGAATCCTAGTTATGTAGTCGAGTCTATAATTTTATTTATCCTTCGTGACAGCCTTAACACAAACCAAGGTTTTCTGCGTTTTACTGGAGTGCCGATATATATCAAACTGAAGGCCTTAACCTTACCCAGACCTTAAGAAAACAGGATGAGGAAGGTCGTTGGGAATTTTCTCATTGCTTCAGTATTTCCCAGTTCCTATAAAACTTTCTTCAGAATTAGACCTGTTTCCTTCCTCATCCTATTTTCTTAAGGTCTGGGTAATATATATATATATATATATATATATATATATATATATATATATATATATATATATATATATATATATATATATACACACACACACATATAGTGATGTGGAAACCACTTCCTAAGCAAACCCAAACCTCCAAACTGCCTTGCAAACTAAATAAAGTAATTTTTGTACTGATAACTAACTGAGGAAGGGCGAGAGAAACTCAGCCCCTGCGTAAATTTCTCTCCATGCTCCCCTTATTGGTGCATCTGTTTATCTTTCCTAGAGACCTGGTGACTGCTTGAATTACCTCTTTTGAGATAAAAGGCGAATGGAGACGGAAGCCTGCTGAAATCCACCAGAAAGGTTGAGTCCCCCATAAAAACTGGCGAACATGGGTTGCCAGAAGTCACCAGGATTTGGAAGATTCCAACATAGAAAACGAGGTGACTGAACCGACATCTTGTGATCCCAGTGACCTCTGTATGGAACAAGAAAATAAGCCCCCGAGGTCATAGGTGATAGATAGCGGACGTTGGGCTCAGAAACCTGCTGGCAGCAGACCACCAGATGCTCCTTACTGAGCTAACCCCACCAAGTGGTCACCTTTCGACCACCCAGTCACATTACCTGTGCAATCCCATTAAACTCATCCCTTCATCCATGGTGAAATTCAACGAAGCCCTCCATCGGTCCATTATAAGGTAACGTTCTGATTCGAGGTTCTTTCAACAGTCACTTACCTTTAATCTTTCACTGAACTCTCACTTTCTTTTCCGAAGTGCGAGTTATCGCAAAGACCTGACTCACTTAGCTCAGTGTGAATTTTAATGCAAGCATAATGTACCAGAATCGAGTTATCTATGCACCGTCTGTGCAACTCTCAATTCACCTGAAATCGTTATAATTATCCTTGTGTAACCGCTGGCATTATCTACTTGCAGACGGTATGTCAGCTGTGGAAACATCTACTTGTCTTGTGCTTCTTGCAGTGAAAAGGCCACTGCAATCAAGAGGATTTATCACAGACTCTTCAATATTTGAACCAGTGCTGGAATGGCTAACCACGTGGCAGCCCCATGTTGTATCTGCCTATCATTCCCCAGTCTTCTGATTGTCGTGTTTAATTGTGAATATAATCCATTTAAAGTAAACCTGTGTTTATCTGCAACAGTCTTTTGTTGAAGTACGGCCTTCAGCCTCAACTGTTTTTGTATTGAGTTTCCTACCTGACCTAGCAATTGCAGTCAGAATCTCAAGGTGTATCAGTAAGTCCCCTTGTTCAGGAGCTAGACCCCTGAATAAGGAATACAGTAAGTAGGCCAGGTGAGAGCCTAATAATACATACAAATACATATATATATATATACACACACACATACATATATATATATATATATATATATATATATATATATATATATATATATATATATATATATATATAATGTGTGTGTGCGCATGTGTGTGTAAGAATAATATATATATATATATATATATATATATATATATATATATATATATATATATATATATTTATATATTAACTTTATCACATACACAATTGTTCTGTGCATTAGTAGAATTACTAAAAGGATATTCCAATGGATGGTAATTATAGTTTTTATTATAATATATATATATATATGTGGACTGTTTGTCCAAAAACTTATTTTGAATAAAACTCCATTATACCATAGTTTATATCCTTATATATATATATATATATATATATATATATATATATATATATATATATATATATATATATATATATATTATTCTTACACACACACACATGCACGCACATGCGCACGCATATACTGTATATATATAAATATATTGACGATCTATCGCTAGAACTTGCGATGTTTTATGTTGTCGCAGAGCTGGAGGAAGGAATGAAAGAAGGAGTTGACCAAACGCTTTTGTTTATTTCCCACACCTCCTCAGGGTCAAGGGATACAAAAAATCATTATTTGTTACAAAGACACCTCTGTGGCAGCAATACATCAACAGAAAATCTACCGAACTACCATTTAAAAACTAATTGTTTAAAAATGTTGTTTACTGGTAGTTCGTCTAGTTTGTACATCCCGGGGATCAATAGCAGGCCTGGGATGTACAAACTGGATGAACTACTTGTAAACAACATTTTTAGACAATTAGTTTTTAAATAGTAATTCGGTAGTTTTTATGTTTATGCAATGCTGCCACAGAGGTGTTTTTGTAACAAATAATGATTTTTTGTATCACTTGACCCTGAGGAGGTGTGTGAGGAATACAAGAAAGCGCTTAGTCAACTCCTTCTTTAATTCCTTCCTCCAGCTCTACTCTATATATATATATATATATATATATATATATATATATATATATATATATATATATATATATATATATATATATATATATATATATATATATATATATATATACATATATATATAATGTCCATCTACTTGAACTGTTTCTACCACTCTGAACACCAACTTGTTTTATTGGAATAACAGTCATTTAACATTCCTGGAATTATGAGCAGGCAGGTACATAAATATCTAAGGTTCGGTTCTACTTGTTGAAATTTCAAAATAAGATTAAAATTAGGAACAATAAAAATATTAGATCGACGACATGCCACGATAACCTTAAAGGGGATTTTGTTTGTGATAAGGAACTCATGGAAAATGGATATGCAATTTGTGTGATGGTGTTAAAAAAATTGATGCGGCATTCCTGAAATATACAATATGAAAAAATGGCTGAGAAATGAGAAAACAATTTAAAGATCATGGAAAGCCAGTGATAAGAAAACATTTAAACGAAATCAGTTGAAAAAAAGGCAAAAGAATTAATGCAATATGGAACAAAAGGAAGAAAAATGACAAGATTGTTTACATATAAAAAGTAGTAAACTTCGGCGTAAACAATTGGGAAAATGCTGACAGAAACAAAAATCACAGAAGAACGGAGAAAGAACTGGAATTAAAAGGCGATCGAGAGAACGCAATAACAAGGGAAACGTCCATAGCAAGCGAAAGTTAATCTACTTAGGAAGCGCATATTAAGCTATCTGCGCTAATGGGAAATGGAAGAGATTTGAATAAAAAGAGATAATGAAGATAAAGACGCCGAACATCGGGAGCTAAAGAGAGGAGAAGAGAAGGGAAGGGAAGTGAAAACCTCTGACATTTCTGCGAGTACTCCTGTGAATATTTTCAATATCGAGCATCTCTATCATCCCTTGTAAGATTGCCCCTTCTCTCTCTCTCTCTCTCTCTCTCTTCATGTTCTCTGGCGTTCATTTTTATAATTTTTTCCCAATAAGTCTTCTCTCTCTCTCTCTCTGTTTTCTGTGGTGTTCACTTTTATCATTTTTTCCAAACTAACTCTCTCTCTCTCTCTCTCTCCCTCTCTCTCTCTCTCTCTCTCTCTCTCTCTCTCTCTCTCTCTCTCTCTCTCTCTCTTTCTCTGTTCTCTGCGACCATTTTTATCATTTTTTCCAAAGTCTCTCTCTCTCTCTCTCTCTCTCTCTCTCTCTCTCTCTCTCTCTCTCTCAGGAATTATCCCAAGCTCGAAATGTTATCTCTCGAGGGATTCCCAGGGAAGCTGTTTATGACGTTTCATAATCTAAGGCCTCCTTCAACACGGCTATCTTTTTTCTTACAACACTTTTTCATCCCACAAGTTCCAGCAGAGCGGGAGGCTAAAAGCAGAAGACGGTGCTCTAAGGTATTAAAGCTATTAGTCCGGATGTCTGTCAGTCTCTGTCTGTCTGGTTATGGGTGATACTTTTCTTTTATTATGGAGCTTTCTTGCTATCATTCGAACTCGCCCTTTCAGTGTGCATGTCACTCCAATTACCTCAACCACATTTTAACCGGTCACTATTAGTGTGTGTGTGTGTCCTCTCTCTCTCTCTCTCTCTCTCTCTCTCTCTCTCTCTCTCTCTCTCTCTCTCTCTCTCAAAATAAATACACTCTTGTTCTCTTACTAACTGCATAAAACAAGAATCTGAACTATATTCTTTACATTGATATAAACCTGGAGTTTACTTCAAGTACGTTCTTCAGTTACGAGTATGTGCATAAAAAGCCTGAGTAAGCGAAGTGAAAAACACCTTAACGTATAAGGAAATGCTATGGAATAAATTAGTCTCACTATTTGGGCAGTAAGTAACCATATTTCATAATCTTTTTTAGCAAATATATGTACTTTTTCAACTATTTTCTCCTTTATTATTATTATTATTATTATTATTATTATTATCATTATTATTATTATTATTATTATTATGAGGACAACCTAATCTGTTTTTAACGCACAATTTTTTCAAGCAATAAAAAATTTTATCTTCATACTTAGTAAAAGCCTCTCACTGTGACAGATAACTCCTCTTTACTGAAAAAGATCTGTCTGTGTTATTAAATGAATTAGTCCTATCCGAATGGGAAAGTAAGTAAGAATTTTTTTTCCAGTGAAACGATTGATAAAGTATTCCTAAACTGGCATTTCTATTTTTAAGAGATAACTTCACTCTTATTCCTGGGCATATCTTGTATGCATTGCAAAGAATGAAAAGAATTTCAACCACTAAAACATTCCTACAAAAAGAAACTCAGGTATCAGAAGAGATCTGTAATTTCTTCGTAATGCTGTACATAATTTTTGTCTCTTCAGTGAATTCGTGAAAGACGGACAGTAAGTTTTTCTCTTTTTGCACCAAATAATCTTTCAACATTGCTATAACTAATTCAACAATAAAAATTTAAGAAAAGAAATTGTAATTTTCGCGTAATAAATTCTTCTTTTCAGCAAAACCACACAGAGAAAAGAAAGTAAGCACTACAGTTAATGTAAATACGCAGAAGAGAAAAATAATTATCTTAATGAAGTTCTCGACAATGACAGGAGATTACAGTTCATGTTTCCAAAATGTTGAATGACAAAATGCACGGGTGAGAGAGAGAGAGAGAGAGAGAGAGAGAGAGAGAGAGAGAGAGAGAGAGAGAGAGAGAAGGGAGGGGGGGGAACACATAAAGCCAGCTGCACTTCGTCCAATGCAATTTGTTGACTTGGCTGCGTGGCACTGCAGTGCCTCCGAATAGCCAGTAATACATTCCAAATGTATGCAACTGACAATGCCCTTCATCAGGAATGTATCTGATAAAGTGTACCTTCTAGCAGCTTGACAATGTACCTATATATTATGCACCCTTAACATCCAACGGGGAAATTGCTCCAAAGGGACTTGGTGGGTGAAACATTTGGAATAAAAATCTGTTTCTTTAAAAATATTGTCTGCGTAATTATCAACTTTTCATATTAATCAAGTGTCAACATTTCAAGGTACACTTATATTCCCACTCTGGAGTATATCCCCCGCGGTGGAAGAACGCATGGCACTAACGAGACTTGGGGGTCTATAAACGTTGTTGGTTGCAAAAATTCTCTTCTTTGATAACCAACTGTCTGATATGGCCATGAATGTCTAGACAGTACCACGGTAGTTTTGAGGCAGTGAGTTTCGGGATATATAAAAATCACAATATCTCTTCTTTTGTTATATAATTAGAAGAAAAACATGCCAGTTCAATTGTAATCAGCTGAACAATCATTCAAAAAATTGAAGACTGACCTTACAACAAAACTTGAACAAAGCGAAGAACAAAGTAATGAACAAATCATTATTAAACTGAGGGAAATCCAGGAAACAATCACGTCTCTTTTGGATTTATTACACATAAATGTAGATCACAGAAATTATATAAAATAAAAAAAAAACACAATAAAAAACATCCTTGCAAAGTCTGAGGACAAACCGGAAGTATGTACAGGATGACAAATGTCCACAGGATAAAAACTCCCACACAAGAAACTACTGAAAAACAAATGGAGGTGAGAATAAAGAGCAAGGTGAAGGTAGAAAAGTAAAAAAAAAAAAAAAAAAAAAAAGGAATATTATGAATAAAAAATAAGATATGTAAAACAAAACAAAAAAAACTATAAACATCCAATGGACAGAACTGAGAAATCCGAAAGGAAAACAATGAGGAAGCCAAAAGAAAAAAACTGACAGAGTTCAAAGGGTAAAACTCTACAGTTCAAGCAAAAAAAAACCAACACCAAAGGAAAACCTGTTACAAGCCA
>NC_089743.1:21488697-21498697 GCF_040412425.1 Macrobrachium rosenbergii | reverse complement strand
GTGATGAGTGTAAGAGGGCGAACACAATGACATCTTTTAAAAAATGAGTGAGAGAAATGAGTGTGTTACGTCTGGAATGGACTGTGGAATGGCCTGTGCCTGAAGATGCTTTGGGTATACTGAAGAAGTGCAATGACTACTGAAGATATTTCAATATTTTGAAAGAGGAGAAAATGCAAGTAAATGCGAACAAGATTAAAGTTGTGATGGTAAATGGAAACCAAGAAGTCGTTGTAATGAATGTTGATTTGGATGTCAGAAGTTAAATAAATGACTCAAAGGCATTTGGAAGTAAATATTTTCCATGCTGGTAGCATGAGAGTAGTAAATTTACCGTGTCTATGGAAGTCAAAGCGGGATTGTATTAAAAAATTGTTGAGACAGCTTCTAATTGAAAATGCACTGTAGATATTTAATATATAAAAAAATAAAAAAAATGTGTATGAGATAAATATCTGCTAATGTACAAGTGATATAAGAGGAAAATGGCTCCCAAGAAGAGGTTTCTAGCCCTTGCCTTTCTCCATCCTATTTACAACCCAACGAAGTCGACTGACTGACACATACCTAACTAACAGCTTAGGTTTACATATCCCTAACAGTATTTAACGGAACGTGCACATAGCGTTTTCCTGTCTCCGGAACACAGCCTGGGGCCTGTCATTAGGCAATATAATATATACTTCTGCTGCCCCTGAACAACTGACCATGAATTGTTCTTAAAGACAGCATATTTTCTATGATAAACGACAATTGAATTTTATATGAACACTCGCGTTCCATGAAAGCAATGAGAGGTTTTGCATTGCATATTCATAACAGGTCTGGATTCTAAAGCACTCAGCTACAGCGACGCCCTCACTATAATTGTGTAAATGATATATGACTAATTCGTACATATTCAACACGAACACACGATTAAGTGAAAGAGGAGAGAGTATTATTTCTTTTCAAATTATTTTGAACCTAGTATTCTGTAAATTAATACACATAATCTTTAATATCATCTTTAAAACTCGGCCAAGGCTTAGCAATTCTCTCCCCTGAAACGGTTCCTTATCTAGATCCCGATCTCCCTCCAAGGCCATTTCCCTTGCAGATAGTCGTTAAAGCCTCCTTTGGTAAAAATTTCCATGAAAATCCTCACATGACTGCAACATCCTGATACGTAACAGACAAAATAACAAACAGCAAAATTATAACTTAACATTTAATATTTATGACATTATAATAAAGACGCATTTTGGGTCAAACACGCTTCTTACACACTACTTCATATTGCATTAAGCAATACTATTGAAATCAGAGCAGAGCAGAGCAGAGCAGAGCAGAGCAGAGCAGCGCGTAGAACAGAGCAGAGCAGTTTACTGAGAGAGAAAGAAGAGATATCTGATGATTTATATCTAGTAAATTACTTAGCCGAGGCACTTTCCCCACTTTTTAATTAGGATATGGTGATATTTCTCTCTCTCTCTCTCTCTCTCTCTCTCTCTCTCTCTCTCTCTCTCTCTCTCTCTCTGACTAGTCTGCCGAAACTGTGGAGAGTGAATCATCAATATCAAGGAAAATAGTGAGGTGTGGCGCATTTAATTATTATTCTTCTTATAAATAAAACGTATTTACTATACACCTGTTTTTGCAGAACATTGGAAAAAGTGGATTCTGCCATTAATTCAGCAGAAGAAACAACGATTTTTATCATCAATTAAACACTCAAGTAAAAAAAAATAATCATTTATGTTATCAACTGGAGTTAAATGAGTGGTACTTCTCACAAGCAAGGAAATAAGACTAAAATGATACCAGCAAAAGAGGCACTAGTTGATAGGTTCCCTTTACCATTTTGTAAACAATGCGCCCTACAAAACCCGAAACTGAACATAAGTGAGGAATAGAGGTATCAGTGAACAAAGTAAAACAAAAGTTTGGCGAAACAAAAGAATATCCTGAGGGACGAGCGACGCATCCAATGAACCCGAGAGGCTGAAAAGTTGTCACGAAAGTAATTGCCGACAACAACGCTATTTCCTCCTCTTGAAGGAGATCCAAAAATCATATCCTTTTTCTCATTTCCCCAAAATCAAAGTTACTCAATATTACTTAATATTGCTCACTTCAGAATCTCATTCCCCGGAATGCACCAGAAAACTTTCCTTATTGACGATGTGTCGGCGTCTCTGATATTCCTCCGGACGAAGAAAAATTCTGTCGGATCAAATATGGAAGTTTTGATATTACGATTCTAAATTGAAAATATTGTTGCAATACGATCTCTTCTGAGTGTCCCTTCAAATGGAGCCATTCAGATCTTTTACAGAAGTCGATTTGGAGGCGTGGGTAGGGTAGGGATGATAACATACACCTTGTGTCTCGTTTTCAGGTAATTTCTTTCTACGTAATTATTTGCATTTGCATGTGTTCGGCTTCGTAATCATCAATATTAATTTTGGGGATCTTTCATTAGACCGTGTTTTTCTTGGGGGGGGGGAGGTTGGGGATTAAGCATTTCACTTAATTAAGAAAAAAGCTTCCATAACACAGAACGGCTAAACATGAACAAGAAAAAACAGGGGCAGATTCAGCGGTCGTTTGTCCTGTATTATTATGATTTGCTCACTAAGCATCACAAATGACTCTTTAGTTTATATCAAAGCATCATTAACATTAAAAATTGAAACAGCCTGTGTAATCTGAACACTATTTTCAATAAATGAAATAAAATATCACAACAATATCTGATTTAAAAACCTTCCAGATGAATATATTGCACAATTTTGCAAGTACGAGAATGACAGCGCGAGAGAGCCTTCATGTACTAAAATGTGCTAAGGAACATGCCATCGAGAGAGAAATATCAACGTACGTACATTAGCGAATGGATGATTAGTACAGGAGGACACAAACAAAGAGTCCCTTAGTCATCTAAATGATCTCCCATTACGCCGAGAGAAGATACGCCAAGTCAGGGCTTAATCACATAGTCCTCGGATAGAGTTGAACAAAAAGGCAAGGAAGCAGCCGGTTGTCCGGCTTTTCAAGAGAGAACCGCAGAGCTGGATCTCATTTATCAAAGGCGTTTGCAGCATTCCTGACAATTTTATCAGACGCAGGGAAGCGCAAACAGATCTGCTTTATCAAGGACATGATGTAGTCCCTCACCCCATTTAGAAAATATAAGGATGTCAGCCTTTACATCATCTATTAAAAGCAGGAATGCAACCCTACTACCCCAGTTATTAAATGCAAGGGTTACTGACCCCTCAACCCCATCTGTTTGACATGAGCACAGGTCATCTTGCCCTTTAAGATAGGGAGTAGGCCCTATTAATTAGGATGAAACAAATGCCCCCTCCAATTAAAGAGATGCCGCGCCCTTATTTCATGGAGAGGAACACAACCCATTTACCTCTTCAATCTAAGACTTTTGGCGGTCGAAAATTCGTATGAGGCAAAGCGCATGCTTCATTCACAACATTTAGTAAAGCCAGCGAACAGCACTTGACCCATTTTTGTTTTTTTTATTCAATAATAATGCATTCCCATTCCCGCGTCTTCCGTTTGAAAAGATATATAGTCATACAGACCTTATCTTTTACAGTAATGTTCAACATACTGTTTTTGGATAACATAACAGTTTACTTTGAATTTTGATGATCATAGGGCCAAGAAATATATTTTACAATACAAAAGAGAAAACCAAACCAAAATGTTCTCTGTTAATATGTGATTAAGTAAGAGAAAACGCTGACATTTAGCTGGGATATTAATTATTTCACGAAACCTTCGAGAGGAATTTAAAAATCATGAAGCACGTTTCACTGCGCAGTACCTCACTGAAACATTTAGAGAAACGACTACAGGAGTGTGTACCAACGCACACACACACACACGAAAAACTTACACACGAGAAATGAAATTCTTTACATCCGCATCATCGGAACTCCCCAGCAAAGATACAAAAGAGAGAAAGAGAAAGCAGCCCGCAGTCACGCAGAAGCAAATATCCACGCTCAAAAACGAGCTCTATCTGACGACTTCGTTCTGACTTCAGAGGTCCAGCCAAGATGGCGGGGCCACACACGATGTCAAGGAAAAGAGTAGGCAAGAAAAAACTTAGTAAACATTAATTAGTCTCCGCGCACTTCATTAGCATACTTTTCTTTAAGGGGAAAAGCTTTGGACGATTAAATATGTATAAGTAAGCAAGTCTAGTCTTGGGGAATTTCTCCCCAATTCTTAAAATGTGCGTCGTATGTGAGCCTTTGTACAAACGTGAACCTCGCGCTCTAGTCGTAATGAAAATGTACATCCATGCGCACGCGCGCACACACACACGCATCTCTCTCTCTCTCTCTCTCTCTCTCTCTATATATATATATATATATATATATACTGTGTATATATATATATATATATATATATATATATATATATATATATATATATATATATATATATATATATATATATATACACACACACACACACACACACACACACACACATATATATATATATATATATATATATATATATATATATATATATATATATATATATATATATAATATATATAAAATCATTGAAGGCGAAGGAAAGCACCACTATCACTATAGTTTACTATAGCAGCGTTTCACGACAGTTGATATCGTTGCATTTTCAAGGCTGAAATTATTTACAACCCATTTTACTGAGAATCGCATTAGAACATCGATTATTCAACATATATAAAGTTATAAGACAGATAAAAAGACGGGGAAAAACACCACAAACATACCTAAACCGTAGGAGTGATAAGACTGAAAAATATAAATTTCTACAAAGGGCCAAACAACAGAAAGAAAAAAAAAGAAAGAAAAGAGAAGATAAACAAAAGGTTAAGCGATAAATAACTGCACAGATGTGTTTGGGTATTTAACGTTGGAAGAGTCCTCTTTATAATGATGAATTCCAGTACTTTGGGGTCACATTTATTTTGCGCTCGTCCTATGATAGAAAAGTCTTCATCATTAATATTAGTTTTCCATAATTTCGCATGATTTCTTATATGTGAATCATCAAGATTGGTCAGTTTTCGATAGAGTTGGACACTTCATGTCATGCAAGACTGAAAGAAAACCCTTAGGCAGTGAATGTTCCCACGGTGGCTGATGCATCAGTGCTTAGATACCAAAGGTGATCTAACGATTATGGAATGGAATGGAATATAAAATTTAGGCCTAAGGCCAAGCGCTGGGACAGTAGCTTAGTACATAAAAGGAAATTATACAGAAATGAATACGCTTAGAACGAGATATAATAAAGTAAAATAAAAACATATAACAAAGAAACTATGAACTGAAATTCATGCCAGACAACTCAACAACAAAATTTGTAATTCCAACGATTCCACTGTAGGATTCAAAATATCAATCCACACTTCGGTCGCAACAGGAACAAAATTTCTACAAACTGTGTTGTTAATAAACTTATCGCAAAAGGGAAAACAAGACTGTTAGAGTTCCCTGTATATCTGGTGCTTCGTGGTGGATGGTATTTTCTGGGAAGATCTGAACGCATAGGATGACCAGGTAAATGATATATGTTATATAACATGCACAATGAGCTATTTGAAATACGGTACCAGAGATCAATATTAAGGCCTAGATTCATTTCTAACAACAAAAAATAACTGAAACAGTTAGATCATGAGCTATCAAACGGTGACGGCTTTGGTATTGTATCTAGCCTAACAGACTTTATGCGTGGGTACGCAGATGTATACACGGGGGTGTATACTGTTCAGTAAACTTAGAATATATATAACTCCGACCGTGTACCAGACCTGACAAAATCTAAAAATACTAGGGCAAATGTAACACACAAAAAAAAACTTATCATACCGAAGTTTAAGTTGTGCAGGTAACTGCGTAGTTACAAGAACGAGAATGACGAAATCTGAGACTCAGATTCCAAAACATAATAATCAGAGCGAGCGTAATAAATCAAACTTCAATCAGTAAACAAACAAAAGACAAATTCCAATAACCTACACAGAGCTGACAGAGACGAGACAAGATACATTGATTGAAAATCCAACAAAGAGGGTTATGCACCACAAAAGATATTGAGTACGGGTCATGGACAGAAAATCCTAGCGCTGCAAGGGAACAGAAAAGTCGTTTGCCATTGATGGGCGGTGTTCAAAGAAATAATTTCCTCCTATTTTCCATCTTGGAAGAGAAATTAACTAATAGCAAACTGTAAGCAAAAATTGATAGACAGGCAAACAAGGAAGCGAGAGAGAGAGAGAGAGAGAGAGAGAGAGAGAGAGAGATAAACACGATATATTCTTGAAGAAAATAAGGCATTCTGGAAACTCCAAGAGAATGAATGTGGGTGCAAAGACAAGAGAGAGAATTTCCGTAAAAGAAAAAACATTCTCCCTACGCGATATGCATTGTCGACCAACCGTTTATTGTTCAGATGAGCACATATGAAGGCGTGTGTTTGCCTGCGCCCATTACAAACAAAAGCTCAGCCCCGTGGCAAATACACAATCTATTCACAAAAATTAACACATACAGTTTGCATATATATACACATATACATATATATACATATATATATACATATGTATATACGGTATATATGTACACATATATATTATATATACATATATATAATGTATATAATATATATGTGTATATTTATGTAAATGAATTTGAAAACTGACCTAAGTACACACAAGGTTCCCGTGAGAACTTCGTCGGAACACCGAATCCGGCAACGCCTCCAACACACAAAGAGGTTGACAAAACAGGCGACCAACTCACCCAAGCCAGACCCCCGTATGGGAAATCTACGATTTCGCCCCGTGGTTTTGTAAGGGGATTCCTTCAGCCAGACTTACCTGCAAAGAATCAAAAGAATATTTTTTAAAAATGTTTATTTTTAAACACAAAATATATTTGAGACTTCCTTTTTGCTTAGCAAATCATCAAAAAATGTGTGCCTTTTTGTTAAGTCATTCAGCAACAAAATACATGAATAAAATGCAAGAAAAAATGGCACAACAAAGTCTAAATAAGATTCTGTAACAAGATAAACTCTGTCTCTATATACCAGCATAAGCTGTAAACACATCCTGTTCAAAACTGCAAAAATAGTCTTTCAGCAACTCTCAGGGTATATCATCGACCTTCATGTTGGGACATCTAAGAATGTCATCCACCTTTGTACCGAGAAAAAAAGGATCTTTCAAAACTCCCAATATCTTGCAAAATCAATCGTCTCTTTCAAGGACGTTCCTCAGGAATGTTCTAATCTTAACCAAGATCTGGCCTGCTCTAATATTCTGCTCTCATTTTGCTGATATTAAACAATTTTCAGAGTTACTTTGGCAACGACTAACGAAAATGATGAAACACCTGACTGATTATACAGGTGTAAGATCTTGGTATATGAAGCCACATACAATTCCGACTTAGCTCGTTCATAAGCTCCAGAGTTGACCCAAGTGATCAAAGAGTAAAAGACAAGGTTCATTCTTAATTGTAAACAAGACATGAATTATATAACATTTGTAAACAAGCATGCACATTCCTTGTCTTTGGGATCGGGTAGACGAAGTGCTCAGTGTCAGAGTCAGTGAAGGACAAAATTCGCTGGTCGAATTGTAAGAGATTCTCTTGACTCGCCTTATGAACAACAAAGTTCACTTCCCTTTATGTATCAGACACAGATTTAATCTTCCATAAAGTATAAGGCTCTTTCACTGACTTTCCAATTACCTTTTAACTTCATTAAATGATAAATATATATAAACAAATATATATATATATATATACAGTATAAATAAATATATATAGATAGATATTTATAAATATATATGTATATACATACACACATATATGTACAATATACAATATTATATATATATATATGTGTGTGTGTGTGTGTATATATATATTTACAGTTTATAAATCTATATATATATAATATATATATATATATATATATATATATATATATATATATATATATATATATATATATATATATATATATATATATATATATAAGCGACAGCCACAGGAAGATAGCAGTCAGATCAGTACCAAGCGTTTTCGCGAATGTTTATTTCCGCATCGTTGGAACACACACACACACACACACACACACACACACAAAACAATGGGTCGAATAAACATCTCGCAAAAGCTGTAGGTACGGATCTTCTGACTGTTATTTTCCCGTGATTTTCGCTGATGCTAAATCACGTGCATCTCCTGTGAATTTCTTAGCACACATACACACACATACTGTATATATATATATATATATATATATATATATATATATATATATATATATATATATATATATGCTAATATTTCTCACTCATCACCGCAAAAAGCTTTACCTCACTCGAGGTCATAAATCAAAAACGTACCCTCACATTTCTGGAATTTGACACAAATTCCCTTATTCAGAAAACTCTGTGAAAGCATCCCTTTAAAAGGATAATTCATACAGATAAAAAAAAAACACTGCAACCATTAGTCTATTACGAGAGGTGAGTTCTCCAGAGGACGATCTCTCCAAAAGAGTGGTTCCTTGCCCCGCCATATCTTCGCGATGAACGACACGGAATGACAACGCGGTTCAAAAATGTGCACTTTTAATCCCGCAGGCAATAACTCTTCCTTCATAAAAGAAACATATATGAAGGCGCTTAGAACCTGCATCTTTGTATAATATTAGATATACGACAGCCTTGGGACTCACCGGAGCATTTATATGTATGTTTTGTGTGTGTATATATATATATATATATATATATATATATACATATATATATATATGTGTATATATATATACATATATATATAATATATATGTGTATATATATATTTATATATGCAATGTATATAATATATATATATTTATATATATATATATATATATATATATATATATATATATATATATATATATATATATATATATATATATATATATATATATATATATATATATATATATATATATATATATATATATATACATATTTATATATATATATACATACATGCACGAAATTCAAGTGCAATACTTCCAAGATAAAGGAATAACAAAATATCTCCAGATAAACGAGAACGAAAGATGATGAGTTTGCAAACAAGACAAGATAATTATTCTTAACCATTTTTGAAATAAAAAATGCTTAGGAAGAATATTGGAAATGCTTCTGCATGCCAATGGCTACGAGAGAAAATATATATATATATAATTTTCTACACAAGAGCAAATTTATCATCATGACGAATGCGTTGGCGTAACAGATGAAAGGAGGGATAAGGAAGGAAATAAGAAAGGTGGGAGAAAGGGAGATGCACGGGGCAGATCAGAGAGAGAGAGAGAGAGAGAGAGAGAGAGAGAGAGAGAGAGAGAGAGAGAGAGAGAGATTATAGAAGGTGTAAGAGGAAGGGGAAGAGGTTTAACGAGGAAGGAGAAGGTATATAAGTAGTGAAGGTGGTCAAAATACAGACAATACAAAGAAAGGAGAAAAGCCGTAGAATGGGATAAATGTCGGAATAAGAGCGAAGTAAAACATGTGGGGACGGAGTAATAAAGGCTTGCAGAAAATTAACCTAACGCCATATTAACATCCTCTATGTATCGTGAGAAGAAAAGGACACGAACATTTCAGCCAAAAGTTTGCCCTTTTCCTGGGATCCCTCCTCTCCCACCTACGTCCACCTCCTTCTTCTTCTTATTCTTCTTCTTCTTCTTCCCGTCCAGGTGTAGCCATCAGGATATTTTCCTGATCCGCTACAGACCTTAAAACAATAGTCCTTCCCTACAATTCTCTCGGGATATAATATCATAAAAGACGACCCCTCTGTTACCTCTCCCGCATCGTGTGTTTTTCTTTAATACTCCCCTGTAGCTAGGAACTCCCACAGAGATGTTTTCCACGAAATTGTTGCTAATGGCCGAGTACTGGAACGGAATT
>NC_089743.1:21453697-21486197 GCF_040412425.1 Macrobrachium rosenbergii | reverse complement strand
ATCCTTTGACATCTTTCCTTCTTCAGAGCAATAAGACAAGCATTTAGAAAAAAATTTCACTGGAGGATAAAATAAAAGAAAATGATTTAAGTCTGTATATACAATTTCAATATCGCATGAATTTCTAAAGAACAAAACGTAAAATAACGCGCCCAACCAGAAACATTACCTGATTAAACTTCGTTACTACTGGATATCAATGACAGATTTGCTCGAAAATTATATGCATTATTTGTTACGAAGAAGTACCACTCACTAACAGATACTGAAACTGTTGGCCTTCGATTAGAAACTGCTCCATATATCATGCAGCGCGAACTGCTACTTAAGACGTTACTTGGTTCTTTGACTGCATTAATGTGAATCGTTTTTTTTTTTTGTTTCTATTCAAACAAAAAATCACAGCACATTAAAGTTTTTCAACCTATCGAATATTTTTTTCACGGTTTCACATTGCCTTCGATTTGTGTAGCGTTTAACCACGTCGTTCTGCATTTTTTAACCGAGTATTTTTGTTCTGAATGATTTAGTGATCACCTACAAGAATGTCTGGGCTTTCCGAGTATCGTAGGACATAAACCACGTTTAAACATTTTGGGCTAAATTGAATTCACCGGGTAGGTCTAGTTCTGCTTGTAGTTAATTCGGTAAACTTTTCAAGGGCAAAGGTCCGGGACTGTCATACAATAATGTACGGTTCTGGTCAATCTCTTAAGTAGCGCTTCTTTACTGGTTCTTTCCCTCTAATGCTTTTGGATATATGAGGTTTTCACAGCTTTGCGAGACCACTTGCTTTATTCCATCAAACTTCAGGTCAGCACAATTGGCTTTTATATTGAAAGGATCAAGTTTCCGATGATTTCTATTTCTGGTCTGTGATCATTCAAGAACATATAGCAAGGTAAGTATATCATGTACGTATTAGGTCAAGGAGGACAAATAAGTAGGTCGAGGAGGACAGCGTGGTAGGACACGAGAGACTGAGAGTTCAACGAGCACAGGCAAATGCCAGGAAGGGCAGAACGACAGAGTTTATATATATATATATATATATATATGTGTGTGTGTGTGTGTGTGTGTGTGTGTGTGTGTAAATAAATAAGTATATATATATATATATATATATATATATATATATATATATACGATATATATATGTGCAAATAAAAAATAAATAAATAATGTATATATATATACATATGCATAAATATATAGACAATTTTTGCTCAAGGAAGACAAAAAGGCAAGTCAAGGTAGAAAAGTTAAAGAAGTACAGAAAGGAAGGTCAAGAAGGACAGTATAGCTGACCATGAAGGACAAAATAGTACTACAAGAAAGACAAAAGTTAGATCAAAGAAAACACCGTGATATTCCATGAAAGGCGGAAAAAAGAGTTAAAGATAGACAGAAGAATAGGTCAAAAATGACACCATGATTGATCATGAAAAATCTTTGAGGAAATTAGGAAAGTGGGTCAAGCGGGACAACATAATAGATCATGAAAGACGGGAAAAAGAGTTTAAAGATAGCAGAGAAGTAGGGTAAGAAGGACATGACAGACAATGAGAAATATGTAGGACAGAGAAGAATAGTATGTTAAATGAAGATATAGAGAAAAAGAGCTCGTGAGAATACAGAAAAAGTATGTCAGGAAGGGCAATATATTTCACGAAGGTCAAGGACAGAAAGCAGATCAAGAGGGACACTATGGAAGACAGAAAGGAGGTCAAGGAAGAGAGGAGGCTATGCTAAATATGACAACACGGTAGATCATAAAATAAAACCTGAACGAGGACAGTATGATGGGCCATGACAGACAGAAAAGAAACTTCACGAGGAAAGGAAACTAGATCAGGACGGAGAGAAGAACTTAAAAAGACAGGCAGGTCAAGGGCAAGGGATGGTAAAGCCAAGTAAGACCAATCCTAAGGTAAAAGGATGAACAGGCCCATTTGTTCTGTTTTGTAGTCCTTCAGCGCTCAAGATCAGATTACCTATGAATGAACCTGGAACTGACGCGCCATCATGATTTCGCAAAGTACTATGGTCCTTTACAAAGGTTATCGTAAACATTTATAAGTAAAATACACGGATCGGTGCTGCATGTAGTATGAAGAAGATAAAAGTAAAAAAAAAAAGTTTATATAAATCTTATTAGACAGCGACAGAAGTACAGTACAAAAACAAATGCGTAAAATACACGATGAAACCTTTCATGCTTCACGTAAATGGGATAATGATTGCGGTATCGAAAACAAAGCAATAAACATGGGCGACACATTAACAGCTAATGATATAATGAGTATGATGTCCCCACTATTTCCACTTTCATACAAAAAAGAAAAACAGTACATGCTTTCAAAACAGAAATTTGTGCCTTAAAATCCTACATGACAGAGGCGATTTTTGCGTGTCGCAATACCTAAAAAGAAACCCGAATGATAATGAGTACCTGAAAACCTGTACTGAAAAAAAAATATGCCCCTAAAGCGTTGATATACAAATTGGGATGATGACAGAAAATTAAGGGCTGTGATAATAGGAACATTTGTATAACAATTATTCACTGAAGGCTGGTTACAAAAATCATAATTATCATGCACAGATGGAAGGTGACTACTAAATACTACAGTGTAAGAACATATAATTTCCTTTGTTGTGAATACTCTTAGGAACTGATAACTGCTTTGAATATGGTAACATTTGATAATATATAGGTCCTTTAAATACAATAGTAAAAATGTACGTATTCGTTCAGCATCATTACTCTCATGAAAATATTCCCCTTAATAAGGTCATACTTGGAATACGTTGCAACACTAATAGAGGTCAAGTAATAATCTCAATGGCTCCTCGTAAAAGCGAGAACCAGTGCTGACAGAAAGCCAGTAATAGCTAAAAATAATTTTTAGTAAATAAAGTAATGTCCAGGAGTATTCCTTTCAAATACTGTAACACCTGAGGAAAATTTCTTGATTTACGTGAAATCAAGAATTATATATTCCCCTGAATAGAGACATGCTCGTGAACAGCACCTTCGGATAATGTAATCTGGGAGAATAACTTCTTCAGATTATCCGAAACTCGAGGATAATTTCCTTGAATAAAAGTGTGCTCAAAAATAATTGTTTTGAATAATGTAATGTTCAGTGATAATTCCTTTGAATTATGTCAAACTCAAGCATAAATAATTTAAATAAAGGCACGGTCCTTTGCATAACGGAACACTAGAGAATAATTCATATGAATGACGTGATACTCAAGAATAATCACTTCAAATGATAAAGTGCCCTAGAGTAATCCTTCTGACTACTGACGTGGTGAAGGATATTGGATCTCCATCCAAACAACCCTGCAATGGATCCAGCGACTGTGAAAACGGCAATAAACACAACAGCATCTATTATATGCAAATTCCGGTACATATGGCCATCAGTACGACCCACTTTACGCTGCATTTAATTAAATTAGGCTAATTTACATTTAATGAGCATTTACTAATTGCCATGAACTGGTAGGACTCTTGTATCTGATAGGCCTCCTCATCTCCCTCCGACCACCCTTCACTCCCCAAGCCCAAGGATCCTTCCCTCCCAGTCCCCTCCTGAGGCTCCCCTCCCCTTAGACCCTGCTATCTAATCATCAAATATGTAAATGAGTCACTTTGGAAATAGAATAATGTCAACAGCAAGCCGCGACGCTGAATTCACCTCAATTCACTCAGGAATATTAACATAAATATCTCCGTGCATTTACATGTTTTCATAATCCTTTTTCAGTAATTATGAGAACCGCGCAGAAATATGAATTGATATTGAGAATTAAACAGGCAGAAAGTTTTTATAATATCCGGAAACTGAAAAAGTCTTCCAGGAACGAAAAGGATAATGAAAATTAAACAGACAACGAAGAGGAAGAGATCTATAAATAACAACAAACGTGCCAACCAACTTTCTAAAGGAAAGCAAATTTGCTTTATTGGGCTAAAACTGTCTGGAGCAATTCTCTTTTCATTCTCTTTCTCACTGAAGCTTTGAAGCTGAATGAGAGATACCGAGTTCAAACCTCGGGCAGAAACGGAATGATCTGGGTATTTATCGTGAAATTTACCGACATCTGAATTAAGCAATGAATTTCGTACCGACTGTTTCGTCGAATGTACGGTCACTGCCGTGGTTGAAGTGGGGGGGGGGGGAGGGGGTTGCGGATGATAAAAAAAACTAACTTGCGCGAACACCTCTCCGCCACACTGCACACCATTACTCCATAATTAAAAAGGAATGACCTCGAAAAGATAATCCTGACTTTAAAGGGCAAAAACATTCATCAGTTATTAATTATATTTCTCTCTCTCTCTCTCTCTCTCTCTCTCTCTCTCTCTCTCTCTCTCTCTCTCTCTCTCTCTCTCTAACGTGCCTCGTAAGCTTTACACAATACACTGCTATTGGAAATTAAAGGAAAACTTAGCTAAGAAAAAGTGGACACAAAGTGAAATACAAATATAAATATTATCGAAAAGAAGAGTGAGGAATAATTATTCATACTAAATTACCATGAGCATGTGCGTGCTCGCTCTTACACAACGAATACATACAATAAAACGGTAAATACATATACAAATAAAATATAGGGTGCTTATTAAGAGGAATAGGTAGGAAAATGTTAAAAAAGGACCTAAGTCAATTTGAACGTTAAGACCTCATCGCCAGTACATCGAAGGCGACACAGGATGAAATATCATGACCTCGTGACCCAAAAAAATCCGATTGACGCGTTGAAAAGGAAACTGCAGCCTTGCACAGCTCCTAAGCCACGAGATACGAACCATTTTCATCAAAGATGACACAATGCTGATTACATGGTGGGAAGGAGGGAGGGGGTGGATGATCTATTAGGGTGAGGGTGATCCAGGTGGGGTGCGTTGTAAGGTAGGTAAAGGTGAGTCGTTATGTAAGGCTGGGCGGGGTTTGGGGGTGAGGGGAGTTAGGTTCCAAGAGAGAGAGGGTGACTGGCGTGGGAAATGATGGATCGGGTACAAGGGAGGTGGGAGACAAGTTACTGGGAAAGTAAGGTATTAGTTAAATAGCATATGAGTGATGGGATGCAAAGACACTGGATGATGAATTGCATATCTCATCAAGGACACTGGATTATGGATTACATATCTCATCAAGGACACTGGATGATGAATGCATATCTCATCAAGGACACTGGATTATGGATTACATATCTCATCAAGGACACTGGATGATGAATGCATATCTGATCAAGGACACTGGATTATAGATTACATATCTCATCAAGGACACTGGATGATGAATGCATATCTCATCAAGGACACTGGATTATGGATGACATATCTCATCAAGGACACTGGATGATGGATTACACATCTCATCAAGGACACTGGATGATGGATTACATATCTCATCAAGGACACTGGATGATGGATTACATATCTCATCAAGGACACTGGATGATGGATTACATATCTCATCAAGGACACTGAATGATGAACTGCGCATCTCATCAAGGACACTCGATGATGCACTGAGGATGGATTGTTTGATGGAATTTAGAGGAAGCGAGTTACGTAAGGTAACGGGGATAATTGCGGGAGACAAATAAGAGGATGGGAAGGAAAGGACGGGACAGGTGAGGATGAGCTAAGGTAGGTGCAGATGAATTAAAGAGGTAGAGGGAATCAGTGAAGTGAAAAGACGCGGAGATAATGCGGTGAAAGTGGTTCAAAATTGTTTGTATTTAGGTACCTAGTGGAAGCGTTAGGGAAGTGGGATTATGAGATGTGGACAGTGGGTGTCTACGGGGCAGAGGCTAAAGCGAAGTCTAGGGAATAATTCTCTAGAACTCGGCTAAAAATATATATATATATATATATATATATATATATATATATATATATATATATATATATATATATATATATATATATAAGCTAAGTATACCTTAGTTTAACCAGACCACTGCGTTGATTAACAGTTCTCCTAGGGCTGGCCCGAATGATTAGACTTATTTTACGTGGCTAAGAACCAATTGGTTACCTAGCAACGGGACCTACAACTTATTGTGGAATCCGAACCACATTACACCGAGAAATGAATTTCTATCGCCAGAGGTAAATTCCTCTAATTCTTCATTGGCTGGTCGGAGAATAGAACGCGGACCCAGCAGAGTGCTATCCGAGAACGATACCGACCCGTCCAATGAGGAACTATTGCTAAATATATAAGGAACAGACAGATACGTACGGGGCAAGTACAGCTGCTGGGGGAATGTCGAGTTTTCTCAAGGAAATTTGGGAGCATGAATGGGGTTCAGAATAAGGGATGAATCGCGGAGGTTTGTCGGGGAAAGCGTTGCGCAGGAGTAGGTTTACTTGTGTTGAGAGGAGGGTTGAGTGCAATGGTAGTGGCTTTATAAACGTAGTAACGTTTTGTAAGGGAGTAGGAGACATGATAGTAACGAAAGAAAGGAGAAAAACGTCGGAAATAATTACAGGCATACTTTACAGTATATTATTAAAAATGATCACTTAGTTTGATGCCAATTAATGAAGGTTAATGCCATAATAATTATGATACATTACGTGACACACAAACAATTACACACAAGCAATCATAGGGCAAAATGCAGAGAGAGAGAGAGAGAGAGAGAGAGAGAGAGAGAGAGAGAGAGAGAGAGAGAGAGCTTCTGGAACTCGGAATAAAATGAATTATGATATTCGCTAGTTCCATATAGTCGCATAACAAGATCACATTTGCTTAGGAGTAAAAGAAAAAATCAATTCATCAGATCTAAACGTACTGTATACTCAATCACTATTGCCTAAGTGTCGAAAGTGCAACATACCCATGTAGTGAGTGAGAATGACAGCGTTTATTGTTTCACAACTATAAGGAATCCATTTCTTGTGCTTCTAACATATAATTTCTCATAAAAGCAACATCCATTTTACAGCGACGCATTATCGGTGGATGGACACAAAAACCGTCGCAGTGTTCTTTGTTCACTTGCAATAAGCTTGTCAAGCAGTCCTCCAAAAGCTCAGAACAATAAAGTATAAAGATTTTTATGGAAAAATAATAAAAATATATGAATAATTTCAATAAAATTCTGTAGCCAAGAATGAAAAAGAATAATGCGCATTGGTTTGTGTGTCCCAAACAAAAAGACAAATAACAGCAATAAATGGCGATGCAGTCGAATACTGAACTCACATATCTATATTGGATGATTACACATTAATAACACTGTCGCGTAAACTCGACAAAAATATATGAAATTCGCAGTCGACATCACCCTACCGTTACTCTTCGGCATAACAACTCTTTTAACATCAACTCTTCTAAAGTTGAATCACGGCATGTGAGCATTCATACAAAAAAAATGGATGGTCAGAAAAGCATTCCTTGAAAACTATTTGGGCGTCATAAGGGATATGTTCTTGATAACAGCAATAAAAATACTGAAAGCCCCTAACAGTAACATAACCCTACCGGAAAATACTCGCTAAAGAGATAAAAATAGAATATAATATTGACGCTTGACTGTCTGGATTAAAATAACTAATTTAGCAGAGTATAAAAAGTATCGCAAATTCCTGACAAAACCAACGCAATAATGTGTCATCCAAAGCCTGCGATAAGACAATTCACAAAGAAATGGATGCAATCAAACGCGTCAATTGTTGGAGCCAGTGTTTCCACAAAGGAACAAAGAGTCAACTTATAAAAGCTGTTATCCGACAACGCCCTTTGTAACAGATGGGCAATATACGTCCACTTTAGGTATTGGAGTGTCCTGGGCGTGGGCGTGGGCCCCGACACCAACTTCCCTCTGCTTCATTAATCCTCATCTGCGTTATGATGCTGCGCCGTCCTTCTGGACTCCTCCTGGTCTTCCTCCAGGATGGAAACGAGCATTCCTCCTCTTCGAGCATAAACACTCCGTTAAATACACTCGGTCACATGGCTCTGGGTGTCAGTGCTAGCGATCTTGTGGTCGTGTTCGCTAATGAAATGGAAGTGACATTTATTCAGGGAAACCTGGGTACAGTTAGTTGATTTGCGTTTAGGATTTTGCTAATATATATATATATATATATATATATATATATATATATATATATATATATATATATATATATATATAAATATATTTGTGTGTACATCCACACACACGTGTCTACATAAGTATCCGATAGATGCAATAAATTTTACCTAAATAAGAAGACAAGATTGCAAAAGATTTTTTCCACACGGTACACTTCGATAAAAGGTGTTAGTATAAATAAAACTTATTAGAAGGTAATATCGTTTTTTACGAATGTAACAAATTCTATAATCAATGTGGGTAAAGTGAAGCAAGAAAGAATCGTAATCATCGAACCCCTTTCAGGGCCTTGACATAAAAGTGCTTGTGGCTAATGGAGGAAACACTTTCGATAGTAGCGAATTTGCCATCATTATCATAGCATTCTTTTGTAACTCGTACGAAGACTCTTAATGCACTTATGTTTCTGTTAAGTATTTTTTCTTTATCTCGGAAATACACAGCAATTCTATAGATCAGTTCTTTTTATCTTGAATAAAAAAAAAGTTATTTCAGTTAATAAAAAAGAAATTAAGTGAAGGATATAACTGAGCACAACAGAGTGATACCTACTGGATTCACACAGAAATATAATAATGAATTATAGTACAATATATACAAGAATACAATAGGAGTAAACTCAGAAATAAATCAGAGATGAGAGTAAAGAAAAAACCATCAAAATCAACATAAAGAAAAGATAGTTAATACAATACCTGAAATGAATTCCCTCTCTTTTTAGTAGGAAAAAGTCGAACAAACTGCCACAGGGAAGAGATTAGGTAAGGACTGAAGATATCTGAAAATACCCAACTACTGACTAAATAATTGCAGCGAAAAGCAAGGCCGAAAATTATGCAATCAGGGAATCTGAAATTTTACCATTTGAAAAACAGACTCAACGAAAAGAAAATTAACAAAATGTAAAAAACAAAAATCTAAAAATTAAAACTGTCCTTAAATTCAGCTTTGCTTGTACTTAAGTGTTTATGTTAAAGTACCTTAAAATTAAACGATAAAATAGTTACGCCGAAAACGGTGAAAATTTCTTGAGGCAAATAAAATATTCAAAGTCCTTATCACCTTTACCTTTGCGCAATGGCACAATCATTCCTCTCACTTATTCCCTCGGAACCTTAGCTTCGGCCCGGCATACTTTACAACCAGTGGCCATCGGCTCATTAACACTATCACCACAGTACCACAGGATCTCACTAACTTGTAATCCTCCCATCACCTGGTGCCCTTCCTTCTCCAAACTTCATAACTGTCCTTACAACCTCAACATTCACTTAACCAAGCATTCTCAGCTTCACACAATCCATAATCCCCCATTACATAAATACATATACATATACATATACATATACATACACATATACATACATACATACATACATACATATATATATACATATATTTTTAAAAATATTACTGTTGTTCGCCCTCGTAACATTTGTCTGGCCAAGACAGGGAACAGCCTTTTGTCCCGCATTAGGAGCGTCTTCAGTTCAAACTTCAACGTCCGTTGTAGCAAAAAGCCCAGTAGCATTAGGTATTTAACCCCATAAGAAAAATTTCCATATCCGACCTTAAGATAGGTGGTCTTAAAGCTTTTTCTACCTGTTCTACTCGACGGATGTGTTGACAAAATTTCAGACCCTGAGGGCATATGACGTGCTACCCTGCTTTGACCCAGCACTGGTCAGACAAGAGAGAGAGACTTAAACTATCGCGGAGAGCAGACGTCTTTTTTTGGTCTCTCCGTCTTTTGTCTATGTACTAAGTGAAGTGGCGAATCAAACCCAGAACTTCCGCTCGACAGTTGATGCGTAACAACATTCGTATAACGGTAAGTCTGGAATTGTAGTTCATCCTTCGTCGAAGTACTTTATCTTCCACTGTATTTCAGTTTCCTTGTTTCATTCTCCAGCCACCATTTACGGTAGACGCTTTTACGAAGTCTAGATTAAGCCAAATTATTATATTGTTTAGCTTCATCCAATTTATTCCAGTAAGACTAGGGATTAGGGGAAGCAAGTCATTTTAATTCTTTTGCATTCTTTGTGCCTCGAATCCATTGTTTGGAAGAGCCGTTGTGTTTCACCACCATCTTAACGAGTAGAGATTGCCTGCGTCCGAAGTTGGCGACGTTTATCGTAAAGTCTTTATTCATTGAATATTCTTTGTTAAGGTTAATTACCCTTAACTGGCGACCGTTGGTTAATATAACGACTGTCTTTGAGGTTAATTCGTAGCTTCAAGTGACAGGTTACGTGCGTCCTTGGCATGCAGGGCTGTGTAAAGATTACGTAAATCAAGTAATAAACTGATCAGCCAAGACGCACAATATATATATATATAATATATATATATATATATATATATATATATATATATATATATATATATATATATATATATATATATATATATATATATATATATATATATATATATATATATATATATATATATATATATATATATAGTGTGTGTGTGTGTTACAGAAATAAAACGTGCATTTGATCCCCACGGCCTAGTAATAAACACAGCAAAACAGTGTAGATGAATCACTGTTTCGCCATCATTAGTACTAGCCGTCGGGGATCAAATGTTCCTAGGCGAATTGGTCATTTCACATATTCCCTAGGGATTTCGTGAAATCCCTGATTTTTGCATATTCCTGTAACATATATATATATATATATATATATATATATATATATATATATATATATATATATATATATATATATATATATATATATATATATATATATATATATATATATATATATATATATATATATATATATATATATATGATATTTTGATATTTGTAATATGTATAGCCTTCCATGGTTTTGATACGTTTACTATTCTAGTTATAATGTCTTCTGTCTAATAATAATAATTATTGAAATATCATATGTAGTGTAATGTCAGATCTCAAAAGAGTTAGTGATTTGGATAACCTAACACCGTAACTTAGAATTGGTACATTTTAGCAATAACGTAGTAAGTGATCTCACATTTTGTCCCCCAGCAACAAGTGTTCTGTACTCGCGATTTTGTATGTCTTGTTTTGGTTCAGTTGTCGTCGCAAAAGATAAAGCGTTAACAAGAGAGGGAATGGCAATTGAGTCGTATAGGGTTTTGTCTCATACAAGAAAAGACTAGTGATTTTGCAGTGTTTCATGTACTGTTTTGAAAACCAACTTTGGTTCTTCATCTTGTTTTGAAAGCGTGCCGTTTGTGACCAGCCGGCTGCTGTCTGTTTTGATCGTGTTGAGATTTCGTTAAGAGCTTTGCCTCATACGATTTTCTGCTTGAGTCACGTATGCACTGTTGAGGGTAAATGCACACATCTCGATCGATTACATCAAGTTTTGTAAGATTGCATTGCTCTGATCACGTATTGTTTTAATGGGGTGTTTGGACCCGAAAACCTTTTGCTCTGATAATGACATCCTCTGACTTTCATTTCTTGCTGAAATCCTAAAATTTATTCATTCTGCTTTCAGAGACCGTTCGTGTAGTGCCCCCTCTCTCTCTCTCTCTCTCTCTCTCTCTCTCTCTCTCTCTCTCTCTCTCTCTCTCTCTCTCTCTTCAAAAGAGAGAAATTATTAACTTAAAATATTTGTGTGGTCACTAGTATTAATCTTAGCTTTTAAGGTCTGAATGTAGGAAAAGTGTGTTTTGTGAATCTCAAGCAGCTGCATTTCAGGTGATTTTGCAAAACTTTTCACAAGCTTGTGTAAGGTAAAGTGAATTTTACTTATTGTCACCATGGTATAATAAGGTATATTGAGACATTTTTGCCTTAATGAAATTATTGTTGTATTTTTGTGTGTTCTTGTGTTTGGAATCTTAATTTTTCACATTTTATATACTGGTGATTTAACATTTATTTACTTAGCATTTTAAATATTTCTTTATAATTTAACATTGCATACTTGATTTAATTTTCATTAACTAAGATTTTCTTGATAGTTTAAATTTTGCTTGATTGATTTAATTGCTTGACAAATTAACCTTTGTAACTTAACTTAAGAATTAGTAAAATTTTGCAATGTTTTCAAGTAATAGTAAATCTTTTCAGGTTGTGAATTCTAGTTGTTAATTTTGAATTTAAAAATAAATTTTTTTATTTATTTTTTTTTTTTAAAACAGTGTTTCATATATTGACCACCAGTGAATAAGATTAATTGTGTACACCCACCAAAGAAACCGATGTCGCCTCACCAGACCTGGCTGGAGAGAGAATGCCCCTTTTGCCCTGAAAGATGTTTTGCGTTCCAACTACCAGGACGTAGTTAAATGGCTGTTTAGGACAATATTGATATGAATAGCCAGTTTCATCAATATTTAAGGATTTTTCTTATAAATATGATACGAAATTAAAATAAAACAAGGTCATGAAATTTCTTGGTGATTACTTTCAAAACAATATGCGATTACCTTTATTAAAAGAATAAAATGGCTCTCTCTCTCTCTCTCTCTCTCTCTCTCTCTCTCTCTCTCTCTCTCTCTCTCTCTCTCTCTCTCTCTCTCTCTTTAGTGTGCACCCTTTCCAAATCAGCAATCCGTTATCGCACCCTCAAAATTGGAAAATAGGAAAAAAAAAATATTAAAGAAATGTTAAGAAACATAATTGATGTGATGTGTATTGATAATTTTTTTTTTCATTGACAAACCTAGCGTTATTACTATTTTCGTTTTGAGAAAAAAAAGTAATATGCATATAAAGAAATATATATTTGTCTTAATTATTCATATTCATCCTCACACCAGTTAGGCACCTTCTAGACGAACGGACAAGTGTCTGGGAGAAAACATGGTTACTATATCTGATAGTCAACAAAATGACGCCAGTAGCGAGGAAATAAAAATATCCCTGTCACACAACTTCTGTTGAAGTGTTACCAGAATTTTTACGAGTATTTCTTGGCTTCTGGCGTTATTTTGTTCGTCTGGAAGGTCCCCTAGGAATCGGCCTTACATCCCATAGAGGAGCGAGCACCCCTGATTATGAACACCTGAGATTAATCATACTATTGTTGATAACTATGTCTCAAGTGGTGGCTATTTGGGACGGTTCGGCCATCTGCTATTATGGTTCTGTTCTCCATTCAGTTTGCAAAGAACGAAGCTACTTTTTGGTTATATTTGATGCAGCATATTTCAACGGTTTTTACTCTCAAATTAGGGAAACTGATATCCATAATCACCATAACTTTTGCCAATGACGATTTTGGAAAAATAATCTTCCCCCTCGAGGCTCAAACCCTTAAACATCAGAATACCAGTTAGTGATCTTATCGGTTCAGCCATGAAATCTCATAAAAGTGTTGCATTATCGGGGTCGTGGAGTGCTACTGCACCTATACTCAGGGTTTTACACAGCACCAGAGCCATACTAGACTTTATCTAATTAGTTCACCCACGAACGGCTCGGGTGTTGTGTAAAAACCCTGAGTATAGGCGCAGTAGCACTCCACGAGCTCGAGGAAGACTTCGAGGACGACATTTAGGACGACATCGAGAACGAGCTCGAGGACGACTTCGAGGACGAGCTCGAGGACGACTTCGAGGATGGGCTCGAGTACGACTTCGAGGACGTCCTCGAGGACGACCTCGAGGTCGACATCGAGGACGACTTCGAGGACGAGCTCGAGGATGACTTCGATTATGAGCTCGAGGAAGACTTCGAGGACGACATCAAGGATGACCTCGAGGTTGACTTCGAGGACGACCTCGAGGTCGATTTCGAGGACGACTTCGAGGACGAGCCCGAGGACGACTTCGATTATGAGCTCGAGGAAGACTTCGAGGACGACATCAAGGACAACCTCGAGGTTAACTTCGAGGACGACCTCGAGGTCGATTTCGAGGACGACTTCGATTATGACCTCGAGGATGAGCTCCAGGAAGACTTCAAGGACGACCTCGAGGACGACTTCGAGGACGGCCTCAAGGACGTCTTCGAGGACGAGCTCGAGGACGGCTTCGAGGACTAGCTCGAGGACGACTTCGAGGACGAGCTCGAGGACGGCTTCCAGGACGACTTCGAGCACGACCTCGAGGTCGACGTCGAGGACGACCTCAAGGTCGACTTCAAGGACGACCTCGAGGACGACTTCGATGTCGTCTTCGAGGACGACCTCGAGGTCGACTTCGATGACGACCTCGTGGTCGACTTCGAGGACGACCTCCCACTCCTAGCTCTCTCCTGAATATTTCTAGCATCATATCTTGTGCCGATGCGTCGCCAGACGTGCATTGCTCTGGACTATCGAGGTAAAGTAAGTTTCATCACTGAAGATTACATTTTTCCAGTCATCGATATCCTAAACAACATGTTGCAGAGCAAACCCCAGACGAGTGTCACGATGCCATTCCTTTAACTCCTCTTTGACCGCCGGAACATGGCACCTGATCCCATGCTCCCTCAGTCGCTGTCTGGTTGTCTGTGGAGTGCACGAGAGATGCAATTCTTGCGTGATAGTTACTGAGGTTTTCAGGGGGTCGTCTCTGGATGCTGCAATGATTTGTTCGTCTTGTTGTCGTGTTGTTATGCGTGGGCGTCCTCTCCTAGGTCTATTTGACAATGTTCCCTCTTCCCGCCATCTTGATATCCACCTTTGGACTGTGCGAGTTGACACTCCAACGCTCACGGCAATATCTCGTGTTGGAACACCACGCTCCCACTCACCAATGATCCGACCTCTTCGAGTTATATGCTTAACAGAGTTGTCTTTGTTTGCCGCCGCCATCTCTACAAAAAAATGCCATATATAAGTATATATTATATGGACTAAAGAAGACAACAATATGGTGGAGATTGCCGTAATAAAGATAATCGTGTTTACCAGCTAATAAAGTTACACAGAGGCTGCAAATCCCCAGCCGTCAAAACTACTCAGCTACTGGCTTTTGGGATACGCATCGTCCATGGCTGTGTCGCAAACTCCCTCGTCGGAAAACCAGGTCCCCCCACTTTCCCTCAAAACTATTCAGAACGTAAACGATGATATAAGTAATGCTATAATGATACATATCTGTCTTCATGGCGAATTGGAATAATTGATATTAACTGTTATCAATAGGGGTATTAATATCGCCACTTCAAATATGTTGATAAGTGAATCTCGTCAAGGCCTACATTAACATCACCCCACTGCCCATCACCATTAACCTCCTTATCATAATATCCTCCTACCCCCCACCACCACGTGCTCGGTGCTTAAAAGAGATAATTAATATCGAAATAAAATACGATTACATTTCTTAAAAGAATAAAATTTTCTCTCTCTCTCTCTCTCTCTCTCTCTCTCTCTCTCTCTCTCTCTCTCTCTCTCTCTCTCTCTCTCCTTGAAATATATTTCAGTCATTATTGCACTTTTTTGTCTGAATTTGGTAATTTCCCTCCTCTTCTCATTCGAATCATCGTAACTATGTATTGGTAGTTGTAACTTCAGCTACCGTTCACAGCAAGAAAGATATGATCTCTCCCAGCAAGGTTTGGCGAGGCGACATCGGTTTCTTTGGTGGGTGTACATAAGGCAAAGTGATAAACATGTTTTGTTCCTTTAGTTTTGCTGAAGTGAATTAAGACCAGGGAGACAGTTGGAGTTGTTTGATGGAGTGATGCCCTTTTGCTCTAGTATATCTCTTGTTTAATTGTTGATACCTCACAATTGTTTTGATGAACTTAAGTTTGATTTTTCATGCGATTAATAAACTTTTTAAGGAATCACTGTTGCCTTTAGAGTACTCAGTCGTAATTTTTATTATTATGAGAGTTCAGGTATCTGGGAGAAGTGAGGTAAATTTTTGAATTCTGTGATTAGTTGTTTAATAACCAGGTACTTGGAACACATCGTGACAATAATATATATATATATATATATATATATATATATATATATATATATATATATATATATATATATATATATATATATATATATATATATACATATATATATATATATATACATATGCGTCTGTGTATATGTGAGTGTGAATCTATGAATGTACATATGAAATATATATATATATATATATATATATATATATATATATATATATATATATATATATATATATATATATATATATATATATATATAGAGAGAGAGAGAGAGAGAGAGAGAGAGAGAGAGAGAGAGAGAGAGAGAGAGGCAGGCAGGCATTACTCTGCATGCAACTAAAAATATAAGTACATTGAACCTTGGAAAGAGAACGAAAAAAAAAGCGAGGGGAAAAACATGTGTAAGAGAAAAGATAAAGAGAACGAAGGGGCGCTTTTGAATCAAATAAAATATAAAACCAACAAATCCATCACACGGGATTACATTCCATTTGGTTTTCATTGCTTAGCGAACATGCGACGCCATGGTATGAACTTTGGGAATCCATAATCCGATGAATCAATCCGCTTATGACACGCTTCAGCTTAGGTCAATAAAGGTCGAGAGAGAGAGAGAGAGAGAGAGAGAAACATATAAAAATGAAACAGTACTATAGATGCGAATCGTAATGCATTCTCTGTAAAACCTGATATTTTATTGTAATGTAAAACGATACACATTTAATGGATATCGAATTACATTTGTTTCTTCCAAGAGAAGGAAATAACGGTTTCAAGGATTTCAGAAATGAACAGTACTATTCTTTGGATGAAACTCCCTTCACAACTTCAGAGAATCTCCATTTTGTTTATATATATATATATATATATATATATATATATATATATATATATATATATATATATATATATATATATATATATATATATATATGTATATACACTTTCCTGCCACACCGTCAGTCTACTTGAAAAAATGAAAATATATTTGCAGTCAACACAAAATATTAAGACATTATTTCACAATGAGGCTACAGATCTAATATGAAAGGAATTCCTGAGGCAGGACGACTGACAACTTCATAGCTTACCTGGGGTTCGGTGAGAATGGTGAGAACCTGCAATTATTTTAATAACTGCAGATGAATGAAATTTTTTTTAGAGGTTTTATCTTTCATTTGGTGTACCTGCAATGATGTGAAATGGAATGAGGCATTCATCCAAAGTGACCTCATCTTCTCCTGGAAAGGGTGGGAGAAGGAGTGAGGTTTTGTCTCTGGACCATAGTTCCAGGTCGTCAGCCTTGTCCTGATAGTACCTCCTCCAATCATATTTTAGCCAGTGAGGCCAGACTGTAATGCAGTCTATGATGGGTTCGCTAAGCATGTAAGTTTAATCACTGCTTAAGATGATGGCATTCCTATTTTATGATATACAAGAGAATATATATATATATATATATATATATATATATATATATATATATATATATATATATATATATATATATATATATATATTTATATATATATATACATACATACATATGTATATATATATACATATATATATATATATATATACATATATATATATATATATATATATATATATATATATATATACATATATATATATATATATATATATATATATATATACACAATATATCTATATATATATTTATATATATATATATAAATGATTGAGGCACAATGAGTATCGATGTGATAAATTCTTTCACCCCACGTCTCGATCTTATTGAAATGACTATTTTTTTCTGGGGACCTTTTAAAAATACTTTTTTTTCCGGTATCAAGCGCTCGCTAGCTTGGATCAGGACGTACAACGTAAGAATAAACAAAAATAAAATGATTCTGTAGATTACTGTGGAATCTAATTTTTTAGAATAATTTATTTTTCATAATAAAAAATGGATTTTTTAGCGTACTACGTCGTGATAAACATATAGCTTTATATATTTAAAATAAATATTGTTCATTCCTCTCTCTCTCTCTCTCTCGTCAGGGCAGTGCAGAGTATATCCTAGACATTTAATCAAACAAATTGCGATAGCAGTATCTGTGAGACTTCCCCAAAATCTAATTTTTTACGCACTTTGTATGTCAAGAAACGTTGTAAATATTTCCGAAGATAGTT
This sequence comes from Macrobrachium rosenbergii, assembly GCF_040412425.1. NCBI lineage: Eukaryota > Metazoa > Arthropoda > Malacostraca > Decapoda > Palaemonidae > Macrobrachium > Macrobrachium rosenbergii. The sequence goes on along the minus strand of NC_089743.1, from coordinate 21,468,046 downwards.
TATTTCAGCATATGATTTTACTGTTCAGTAAGTGACAAGGCAGAAGAATGATAACTGATCTTCTTTAAGAATGTAGCGCAGAAGCTGAAAGGAAAATTTACTTCAGCTTAAAACCACTGGGGAATATAAACAATGACGAAATACTGGAACAGGTCAGTTGCGCAAAGTATAAAAATAAAGGAAAATACTGACGTTAGTAGTCAGGCATAAAAATAAGCATATAAATAACCAAACAAATTTATAAAGATTAGTTAAGTGTATCTTATAGTAATCTTAATTAAATAATACGATACACTTAACTAATCTTTATAAATTTATTTGGTTATTTATTTGCTTATTTTTATGCCTGACTACTACCGTCAGTATTTTTCTTTTATTTTTACTGAAGTAAATTTTCCTTTCAGCTTCTGCGCTACATTCTTAAAGAAGATCAATTATCATTCTTCTGCCTTGTCACTTACTGTACAGTAAAATCATATGCTGAAATAAACTATCTTCGGAACTATTTACAACGTTTCTTAACATACAAGGTACGTAAAAAGTTAGATTTTGGGGAAGTCTCACAGATACTGCTATCACAATTTGTTTGATTAAAAGTGTAGGATATATTCTGCACTGCCCTGACGCGAGAGAGAGAGAGAGAGAGAGAGAGAGAGAGAGAGAGAGAGAGAGAGAGAGAGAGAGAGACGAATCAGCAATATTTATTTTAAATATATAAAGTTTATCACGACGTAGTACGCTAAAAAACTCCATTTTTTATTATGAAAAATAAATTATTCTAAAAAATTAGATTATTAATATAAAGTATGTTTGAGCAATCTGTTGATGGATTTTCACGTGCCGAAATGGTTTTTAAAAACTAGGAAAAGACAAAGCACCATTACAAAATAATATGGTACTAATGAATTATCTATTCAAGACTGCCACATAAAGCACTTGTGCGGAGCGCTCTGTCAAGATGCCTATATATGATGAGCTCGTTATACAAATGTATTAAAATTATCTCTAACCTTATGATATTGAGAATTCTTCTGGAATCTATATTCTTATTATATTTTTAATTACACAATACACAGCATTTATTACTTAAATTTTCGCGCCACAGGCACGCAATGAACAAGACCTGAGTAGTCTAAATACAGCAATGAAAGGATTAAATGTGTCAGTAACTAATATGCTTTTAAAGAGGCACATTTTGAAACACTGTTTTCAATTATAAAGTTCTTATGAAAGCCTTGGGAGAAACATACCTACTGATATGATCAGGAGTTACATTTCAATTGGGCTCACCATGATAAAATCTACTCCAGGTTTTTTTTTTGGGGGGGGGCATTGTGATATACCCTTTTCCGACCCCCTCTTTATATATCTAATGTCCTTCAAACCTGGATTTGATTTTAACATAAGGTTCTCTATCACGCCGGGCCTTAGCATGGGAAAACGAAGAACTCTGGTTAACACTCACAGGTACGGGAATGTGCTCGACAAGGTAGGCCTACTACCCACACTGGCGGGCAAACGGGAAATAAGATCTATTAGGACCAATGAACTGTTAAGTTTTCATTTTTGCCACTAAACACTATACCAGCTGGAGTACAATTTAGGAAACCCTCATAGCATAAATAGTCATAAATAAAAGAAAAATTCAATTTCAAATATTTTAAATAAACCAAAAACAAGAGATGAAAAACTATGAAATGAAACTTTGCTGCCTTTGTCAGGGGAAAAGAAATTTAGAACATTAAATCATACGAGGCAATAAAAGTCCCACGAGAGAGAGAGAGAGAGAGAGAGAGAGAGAGAGAGAGAGAGAGAGAGAGAGAGAGAGAACTAAGCATGATGTTGGGGGTCTTGCTGAGTAAAAACTAATATCTTAAGAGTTGAGAGGCCATGTGGCGTGATCCCTGAGGACGAAAAACCATCATACTTGAACTCGGCTCTCTTCGTCAAGGGAAAGAAATTCATGTGTCAAATCACACGCGGTGGTAAAAAAAAAAGAAAAAAAACAACTACCGCAGAGAGAGAGAGAGAGAGAGAGAGAGAGAGAGAGAGAAAATTAAGTATACCTTAGTTTAACCAAACCACTGAGCTGATTAACAGCTCTCCTAGGGCTGGCCCGAAGGATTAGACTTATTTTACGTGGCTAAGAACCAGCTGGTTACCTAGCAACGGGACCTACAGCTTATTGTGGATCCGAACCACATTATAGCGAGAAATGAACTTCTATCACCAGAAATAAATTCATCTAATTCTTCAATGGCCGGTCGGAGGCTCAAACTCGGGCCTAGCAGAGTGCTAACCGAGAACTCTACCGGCTCGTCCAACGAGGAACGAGAGAGAGAGAGAGAGAGAGAGAGAGAGAGAGAGAGAGAGAGAGAGAGAGAGGCTGCATAAAGAAAAACGAGAACAGCGATGTTGTTGATCACCACTGCCTTACAACTTGCTATAGCAGATTTTAACTTAAGAAGGAGTGCTAACTTGGGGATCAAGGTACATGAAGCCTTACTCATGTGTAACAGTACAGCAAACTGTAGATACTCGTACCCGACGGTCATTTCGACAAGCACAAACTCACAAAAATTTAATGCTACATTTCCAAAACTTTGGGAGTCGTCAAGCGAGAAACCATAGAGCAATTCTTGGTGTACTTGGGTGTATTTTGAAACAATTTGTGAACACTTTTCGAACACTGGAGGCGAAGTCGTGTTTTCCGCAAAATATTGCGAGAATAATGCAATTATTTCCACTATCAGTAATATCTGAACCGTCAATCCGTCAGATTTAGGTTTAATCCAGATCTGAAACTATTCGATCACTGAAGGGATATATGCTCTATAAACACTTACATTTGACTCAATTTCTAACCTATAAAATAATTTCGTGCTCTTCTCCAAAATAAATGCGCCAATCAACTCTCAGTGTACTTGAATTTACAATTATTACAGCGCGCCCTCACCCATCTACCGGAATGAGCACTATTGTCCTGGAAGGGCTTCCCAACCCGGCTCATCCCACCTCAATCTAAACAATCCCCCCCCCCCCGGCCTCCGCATCGACAATTGAGATCTAGTAAGAGATCAACGTCCTAGCTAGGCAGAGGCTCAAAAAATTTCTCAGAGAGTTGAATTAAATTCTGCTTTATGGGCTTCCAGCTCAAGAAAAAGATGAGGAAGAGAAAGAGGAAGAGGAGGGGGAGAAAGCGGAGAGGGAGGAGGAAGGAGGGGGGACAGGGAAGAGGACTGTTTTGCAGCAGAGATTAGGGACAGTTTAGCTCGTAAAAGTAATTCAACTTTAAGACTTGCACACACTCATTTCAAATGTTCATTAAATTATGACATTCATTAGATTAAATGGGGGACGCTGAGAGGAAAGGTGAAGAGCAGGAGGGAATCTCCGACAAAAATAACGAAGGAAGGATTACCAGAAACATTTTGCTGGGATTTTCGCGAGCGTATTCAGAGAGGGGGAAGAAGAGACAGATTTCATCCGTGAAGCATTCGTTTAATACTGACAAGAAAGATCTCGTAATGACAAAACCATTGCTCAGAAAAGCGAGTGAAAAGCATACTGTACATATTCAGGTAGAAGTAACGCCATAAACGGTGGATCATATCTATATATTTAGTATAAGAAATAATCTCCGGAGGCAAACGAGAAGCTTATAATGAAATATACGTCATTCTATCACGTTTTCTAAGAAGGATCACCTGTATATAGGATAAAAGAAAGGGACCTAGGTACTGAAATATTTGTATATGTGGAAATGTGAATGATATAAATCTTTACATTAAACTAATGCCAGACCGTAATAATGTCATAGGTGTAGTAGAGTCTTACATGAATTAGCTGCTGAATAATACACGCTCCATAAAAATGTTTCTCTCTCTCTCTCTCTCTCTCTCTCTTTCTCCAAACCTCAAGAACATCTCTCAGTCTTTATCCAAACCTCAAAAACATCCTAAGTGAAAAGAAGCCGAGCCATATACTATAAAAAAGAGACAATGAACCAAAATTTTCCGCATGAATGAAATGCAAAGGTACAAAAACAATTATTTGATCCCTGGGACACACATTAAGGAGATGAACTACCCTCGTCCTCCAATAACTGTATATTCTTATTAAGAATAACACAATGGTGAAAGTACCTCCTTTCATTCTTCCTCCTTCGTAAACATATAAAACTAACTTAGAGAGAGAGAGAGAGAGAGAGAGAGAGAGAGAGAGAGAGAGAGAGAGAGAGAGAGAGAGAGAGAGAGAGAGAGAGAGAGAGAGAGATGTGATTCATAATAAGTCAAAACAGAATGTGATAACATACAACAGGGGAAAAGTTAGAATGGCATATACCTAATATGTGCAATATATATATATATATATATATATATATATATATATATATATATATATATATATATATATATATATATATATATATATATACAGTATATGTGTGTGTGTGTGCTAGTACGGGCACGCGCTCGTACAAAGGTAATTGAAAGCAGATAAATACTTCTAAGTAAGAATCTTTCCTGTCATCACGGCTAAACACAGAAAACAAAAATAAAAATTTCTGGCGCTTACAAATATAGGAAATAAAATAATAGTGAAACTAAACGGAAGACTTGAACAGAAATCGCCGAACTAACTCAAATGAAATTTCTGATACGTTAAATCAAATGAATGCGTATACAGAAATAATCAAATGGAACAACATACTTCATAAAAAGTACAAAAACAAAGAAAAGACATAAAGCAAAACGTAGGATAACGATAATTACCTAGCGCATTTAAGAAGATGAAGACTAAAAATGACTAAGGTAGCGACGATGCAAAGACGGATTATTCATTTTGTTTCAAAAACAATGCAGAGATGTTCCACAATATCAGACTGTACTTGTATGATAATTCCCAAATATAATTTAGTTGTCTATATCGGTAGTTTCAGCAGACTTTTGAAGGTCTGCATTAACTCTCACTTGGGTGTCAGTTATTATACCGATTAAACTTAAGAGTAAAGTCGTTCTTCGACAACAGCAACCATACTTCGAGTAATCCTTCAGATTTGACAAATCTAATCCTGTCACCAAAGAACCATCGCCGATTTCTTCTCGGATACCTCTTCATCAATAACTAACCCCAAATGCCAATCATTCAATTAGCTCAGTTCCCTCGCATACTGTGACTGCTTCATGAATTATTCGTGTCTCGCATTTTAAACAATTATATACAGTAAATACTCTGGCTTGGCAACCACCCTAACTTACTGTTTTTACGTACTGACCTTAGACTTCAATTGGTAATATAATCCTTTTCTACGAATTCCTTTCTTTCGTTTGAGTATTTTCGTGTGTGTATTCATTTCATTTCACACATAAAATTTTTTTTTAAGTGGTTGAGTGTTTATTTCTTGTCAACTGTTTTTGTATTTCTGTATCTTGCACACGCTTCCCCTCTTTTGATTCGATTATCAGTGCATGTTCTGTGACTCTGTTTAACGATTACGACACCTAGTCCTGATAATAGGATTCATTTTATGAAGTTGAGGCTGTCAGTCTTCGACGTATCGGGTACTGGGGACCATTCAGCGCTTAAAATGAGAAGCTGGAATGGTTGGACAGCGAGATAAAGATATCCAGAAAATATAAGACGGAGTAAGATCTATAGGTAGAACACTTACACTAAACAATAATAGTTAGAGAGGTTGGACAGCAAGACTGAAAAAGGAAGCGGAAGCGGTAAGTAAGGTAAAAGACTAAAATGCGGGAGCAGCTAGGGGGAGAAGGGATGCTTCTTGATGACAGCTTGGTTTACCTCAACAACAAAATGAAGTTTCAAGATGAAGTCTCTACTTTCATTTATATATATATATATATATATATATATATATATATATATATATATATATATATATATATATATATATATATATATATATATATATATATATATATATATATATATATATATATATACACACACACATATATATATGTATGTATGTATGTATGTATGTATGTATGTATGTATGTATGTATGTATGTATATATGTATGTATGTATGTACGTATGTAGGCTATATTATATTATGCGTGAATTGCAATTTGAGAGAGAATGACGAAGAAAAAGAACTTTCTCCCTTCACAGATGAATGAGATCAGGTCCACTAAAGTGATTTTATAATACAGCAACTGCTTTTAAAGGTCAAAGACAAGGGGGGGGGGATTAAGGAAGAGCAAAGATGAGAGAAAGAAACAGAGGCAGGAATATGAACAAAAAGAGTATCGGAAGGGAGGGAAATGACAGGAAGAGGTGGAAAGTAGAGGAAAAGAGATAGGATATGATATAGCAAGAAGAGAAAAGGGAAGACAGAAATAGCAAAAAAGAAAGAGTAACTTTATAGAAAAATCGAAAAAAAGGAAGGAGTGACTCTGACGAGAAAATGAGAAAAAAGAAAAGGGACTGAAATGCTGAAAAGAAAAGGGAAGGGAAGAACGACGTGAAGACTTGTTAATAAAACCCAGGAGGAAATGAAAGTGTAAGGAAGAACGGAGAGAGAGAAAATAAAAATATCCAAAGAGGAGGACAAGGCAGGAAGAATGACATACTAAAGAAAGGACAGCGATGATCGATAGCCCAGGTCTTTTTGTACTCCGTCTTTTCCTCGTCAAAATCCATAATTCAAAGATGGCCACAGGTCGCCCAAAACAACATGATTACGAAATGAATGTCCGCTATTTCTGCTCTGCTATCGGTCTCCGCTGACAGTGGGAGAGGAGGAGACACGGGGGAGTGAAGACTAGTCCCTGAGCGCTTGTGCGCATGAGCCAGACACGATGGGAAAGAAAGAATATTTATATCTTTTGAGCTATGGTTTCCATTACTTTGTAGCTTTATTTCATTTAAACTCTTTTTACTTTTGTGATTTTTTTTTTTCATTTTTTGTCAGTCAAAAAAAAATTATTATTTAAAAAAACGGACTTTATGGATTAAAATTAAACAGAGCTTTAATTTAACAAGGAAGAATGGAGAAAAATGGTGAGCAACATGAGCTAATTTACCAATCTTTGGTATTTCTCTAATATATTTGGATTATTTGAAGGATCGTGGATCTTATTTTTAATTGTAAAATTACCAACTGCGACCATTTAACAGGCCGAAAATAAATTCGAAAACTATACCTTTATAAATGGTAAATAAAAAAAAAAAAATTCTCAACCCGTGTGCAAAAAGGTCAAGAAGTGAATCATTTGGAAACTGAAACCAAAGATACCTGATAATCCCAAATCCAACATGAAACAAGGCATCAGTCATTAGGGCGACATGGCATTAACGTAAAAAAAAAGCAAAAAACGAAAAAGACTTAAGTATCAAAATTGATTAAGTATCAGAGTGGATTGTGTGTGTGTGTGTGTGTGTGTGTGTGTGTGTGTGTGTGTGCTAAAGAGAGAGTAAACATTATTTAACTAAATAACTGTTTTGGGAGAGGAAAGACGGAAGGACGAAAGAAGGGATGCTGTGATCAGCTCATGGAGCAGTGGGATCAATTGGTGGGGCCTCTGGGTAAGGCTGTGTTGGAGAATTGGGAAGGAAGGAAGGAAGGAAGGAAGGAAGAAGGAGAGGAGAGGAGAGGAGGGGTTGCTTTGGAGTTCCAAGCCCAGCTCCCTTTCCCCTCCCCATTCACCTGGGATCGTATAATTCCCGATCCAAGAGAGGTCTTTTACGGCTCCATCTTGAATCATTGACAGTTGACCCTCTTCCTTATCTGGTCGGGATGGTCGATGACACGGGGAAATGACAAAGGAGGGGTTCAAGAACCCAGCGAAGTAGAAACAGAGACAATGAATAGAGATAAGCGTCCGGAGAGATACAGAAATGTAGGAGAGAGAGAGAGAGAGAGAGAGAGAGAGAGAGAGAGAGAGAGAGAGAGAGAGAGAGAGAGAGAGAGAGAGTTACGAAATGTTCTGTCACAACATTATCTTTTTGATAATCAATCAGGTTTTGGGTACGGTAATTTGTCTAGGCTAGTAGGCCAAAGACTTCTCGTCATCTCTCTTTTAACCATGATAATAACCAGGAAATATTATTTGTGATATTCAAGGAAAAACAGGGTACAATATAGTGTATATGTATGTGTGTACATGTGTGTGTGTAAATATATAATAAACACATACACACATACACACACACATCACAATATATATATATATTTATATATATATATATATATATATATATATATATATATATATATATATATATATATATATATATATATATATATTTATAAATATAAAGAAAAAGAAAACCCCGCGTACTGAAAAGCTAATGATAAAAATGAGAACATATAAACGAAATAATTACTTAAACTTAGCGAAAGAAAGTAAAACATTGTGAGGGAACCCCGGCCGCGTAAGTAGCCCACACATCCACCTGATACGCACACATGCAAGCATATATATATATATATATATATATATATATATATATATATATATATATATATATATATATATATATATATATATATATATATATATATATATATATATATATATATATATATGTATATATATGTGTGTGTGTGTGTGTGTGTGTGTGTGTGTGTGTGTGTGCTGCATACATGGCCGGAGTTCCTCACATTATTTTACTTTATTTCGCCATGTTTAAGTGATTATTTCGTTTTTATGTTTCCATTTTTAATATTACTTTTTCAGTATGCCGCATTTATATTTTCTTTGAAATCTGAGTCAATTTCTCTCTCACTCTCTCTCTCCCCCCAATATTTTTTTTTTTTTTTGCTTGCAGCCCTAGACTAGTTAAGTCATATGGAACCCTCTTATCAACAGCCTTCACTAAACTGGAATAAAAACAATGTTCAAAATGAGGTTTTTCAAACAGTAAAACCAGGGATTACTTAAAATTAAGGAAATCTGAAATTTACACTTTGACATTTAAAAAAATATTAGAAAGTCAGGCTAAATTTGTATCCTTCAAGAAAGTAGCCAACATTATAAGATAACTTTTATAACGGCGAGAAGGCATGGCTTAACATGCTTATCATTAAAAATCAACTAAACAAATTCACGAGAATGTCCTTTTCCAAAACTTTTGGGAAATATAATTTCAGTATAGACCACAAAGCATTTTAGTATTCCAAACATTTCGCGTTATTCGCTTTTAATTCAGAGCATAGCAGAAACCACGACTATTACACTCACTTTTATTATATGAAATTTTAACTTGATGAGGTTGTTGATAATAATAGCGACCTCAGTAATTATTTACCCAGCGAACCGTAACAGGAACGTTTCCTGCGAACTTACGATACGTGACACCTAATTCCTCTTCCCTTCGAAAAGTTTTCAGCTATGAAACCATTCACTCAATATATATATATATATATATATATATATATATATATATATATATATATATATATATATATATATATATATATATATATATATATACATATACATATATATATATATATATATATTATACATATATATCGATAAATGTTATCTACACGATGTAATTCCTCGTAATTTGATGGGATTTGAAACTAAATGCGAAATTATATTCGATGAGTGCCACCTGATTAGGTTGAAGTACTGTGTTGTAGATAATTGAAAAAAAATAATTTGCAAAGCATCAAAGGAATTATTTTCCCAAAGCATTTAAGTTTCCTAATATATTGTTAAAGTCGTATTATTTGCAGACTTGTACAACGTTAATTATATAATTATACGATAATAAATGTCCTGTTTTCCCCTTAACACTACATTTTCTTAAAATTTAGTCATCAGCGTTTTATGAAAACCTAACTGAGGTCCTCCCTCGATGAGAATAATGAATGGAGACCACAGAAAGTTGCAAATCTTATTTTGTGGCCGGTAAAACCTCCTTGGGACGGCGTTTCACCCGGTATCTTTGCGCGAGATGCCGAAGAAAAAGAATCTTTCCGCGAGGTGCTGGGGGAAAATATAGTATAGATTTATTGGATAACGATTCCAAAGTGACAGACGCCGGAATTGCTAGGGTTCAGAAAAATGAAGAACGAACTGGATTTGGACAGCATCTAGCGTTTCTTCTAAACTTACAATCGTTTCGAGAAATGGGGTTTCATGAAGGAAAAAATCTTTGAAAGACATATTCATTTACTCAAAATCATTTAATAGTATACACTTTCAAATGCGTATACCATTCTTGAGATATGGAAATATATGTTTTTTTTTCAACTGGAAAAATTTATATTTAAAAAACAAGGTATAATCACCTTTACATATCTTGAAAAATTTCACGTATGACCTTCGACGTTTCTAACTAAAGGCACTGCTTAAAAGGGAATCATATCTAAAGGGAAAAGTCTCATAATTGTTAGTGTATATAACCTTACTTGTATATAATACAACTCAATAGTGTACGTAACTCATAGCACTCAATTATTGTTCCAGCTACAAAAATGCTGGTAAACGATACTGTTTTCCATTCCATGGATTCTCCGTCCAATCGCAACATTCCATTTCGAACGTCTCTGTGTCCAAGCCATCCCTTGGGGAGACACCACTAACAGGCAGCTTCCGCTGGTAGTCGCAGAGTTATCGGCGCAATAAAACACAATGCGAAGCAATAAAATACAATAAAATTGCCATAAAATACAGCAAGGGGAGGCGATCCCTGCCGGGGGAAAACTCGGGCCCGACTTGATTGATGACAGCGCGTTCAATTTCCAGAAATAGAATTAAAGGGTCGAATTTTATTAGTTCTTATTAGTTTACGACGGATACTTCCTCGATGTCGTCGCTGAACTGCGGAACGGGAGAGGTTGGCTTCTTGTCTGCAATGTGTGAGGCACAAGTCCAGGCACACAGTTTGGTCGAAACACTTCTAATTCAAACCTGCTAAAACTTCTAATTCAAACCTGCTAAAAGATTGTACTTATAACCAATTTACTCTCCTTCCTCGTGACGACTATTTCAATAAAAAATATTACAACGGAGATTACTGCATGAGTTTTTTCGTTCTAATAATTGCTTATGATTGACATTCATCGCGTAAAATGCAAACATTACACGATAATCTAATTCCAGTCTTGAAATGATAACTATAAAAGTTCAACTGGAAAGAAATCTATTACCAATATCTCACATTTACCGACAATTACATTTTACACGTTAAAACTTTCTATTTTTACGCAATTACTTTCATCATAAATGGGTACTTCTTGTATATCAATATAGATTATAAAGAAATAAGAGTAAAGCCTACTAAACTTTATGTAAAAGTATACTGTACATAATCACTAGGATGACTGAGCTTATTTTTAGTAGGTTCTCTTCAGCGCATTGTTTTGTTTAAAAAGCATTCGATTTTCGTTATGTCATAATATATATGTAAATACACACGCACACACACACCCCTACATACATACATACATACATACATACACACACACACACACACACAGTATAAACATATATATATATATATATATATATATATATATATATATATATATATATATATATATAAATTTTATCACATATGATTTATATACAATATGAAGCTACAAATATATATAAATCCACGCTACCTCGGTATATCTCCGTTGGAGAATTGTCGCCGAAGGGGGAATTTATATAAGTGATAAATATGGAATATGGGGACACGAACCCGCGACGAAACATTCAGCGACTCCAGTTGACGTAAAAATATTGTCGCCGAAGGGAATTTATATAAGTGATAAATGATTGGAATCGGAACCGCGACAAGCCTTTCATTTCCAAGCCATTGGCCATCAATGGTTTACGTCAACTGGAGTCGCTGAAAACTTTCGTCGCGGGTTCGTGTCCCCACGATTCCAATTCATTTATCACTATATTTTTCACCTCCAACGGAGATATACTGAGGTAGCGTCATCGAAATTAATCGACATTTGTACAAAAGTTATATATAATATATATATATATATATATATATATATATATATATATATATATATATATATATATATATATATATATATATATATGTTGTACTTTATTTGGTTGATGTTTCAGGACCATCTGCCCCATTTTCAACGCTATAAATTAAAGAATAAAATTAAAAACAGACTCAGGCTTAAAAAGGGTATTTTACATAAAATAATAAACAGTACAAAAGGAAACACAATAAAAAGGAACAAAGTTTACCGAGTAGTAGTTAAGGTAAAAACTGAGTGACACTCAGGGCCCGTTTGGTTCCAACGGAAACTCACGGTAGGTACAGAGGTGTTGTTGTGATCTGAGTATTTACCTGGGGAACCAGCTGTTTAATAAAAAATTATTCCAATACTGACTGTTGATGGCCATTCGGAACTTTGCCTGTTATATTGAAATCTTTGTAATCGATGTTATATTTACATTTTTTGGCGTGATCTCTTATGCATGAGAATTCGGGATTTGATCATTTTACGCCCGTTCGATAACTTACGCCATAATGAGTCTTATCTCACATTCAACAACCTACGACTGAAGCCCACATACTTCCCAAGGTCACATCTGGGGCACTTAAACAAATAAATGACTCCCGAGGTCATCAAAGGGTGAAGACTTTCTTTATATTTAAACAGTGACCCAATCGTCACTGGGTTACTAGGTATTAATTTAAATTCAACAGCAGGTAGATATTTGTTCACTGTTTGTCGTAAGTCCTGGTAAAAACATTTAAAATGTGAAAGCATATATTCAAACTGATGGTATGGCCATGGGATCTCCATTAGGTCCTACTTTCGCATATATTTCTATGTGCTCCCTGGAGGAGCTCTTGTTAGACGAGTGTCCTTTGGCTTGCCACCCCCTTTTTTTACAGCAGACATGTTGATGACACCTTCCTGCTGCTGAGAAGCAAAGATCAGGCAGATGAATTTCTTGAGTATGCCAGTAAAATGCACTCAAACAAAATTTACGACTGAGTATGAAAAAGAAAATAAACTGCCCGTTTTAGATATAGTAGTTTATAGATACGATGACTATTTTACTACCACGGTTTTTATGAAAAAAAAAAACGTTTACTGGCCTGGGTTCTAATTCTTATAGTCATTGCTTCTTTAATTTAAAGTTAAACTCTCTATCTACCCTCTTCCACAGGGCCTTTAACTTAACATCTGACTGGAACAGCTTCCACAGTGAAATTTTATGTTTCCACCAATATTTTGTTATTAACTGCTTTCTATACAAGTTTTTTTCAGAAACATCTTCATAAATTTTGAAATAATATTTTTCAACCAAAATTTGAAATACCAGCAGTTCCTAGACTAACTTTTTATGCATTTGTCCCGCTAATTTACGATAAACGTTTTTACAAGGACTGACGACAAGCAGTGAACAAACATCCACCTGCTGTTGAACTTAAATTAATACCCAGGAACCAAGTGACGACTGGGTCACTGTTTAAATATAAAGAAAGTCTTCACCCTTTGATGACCTCGGGAGTAATTTATTTGTTCAACTGCCCCAGATGTGACCTTGGGAAGTATGTGGGCTTCAGTCGCAGGGATTTTTTAATATAATAAACTAAGCTCCGAATGACCATCAACTGTCAATATTGGAATCACTTTTCATTAAACAGCTGGTTCCCCAGTTAAATACTCAGTTCACGTCAACACCTCTGTACCTCTCGTGAGTTTCCGTTGGAACCAAACTGGCCCTGAGTGTGACTCAGTTTTTACCTTAACTACTACTCGGTAAACTTTGTTCATCTTTATCATATTTTTTAAGTACACTTTTACTATTTTATGTTAAAAAGACTTTTTTTAAACCTGAGTCTGTTTTTAATTCTTATTCTTTCATTCATAGCTTTAAAAATGGGACACATGGTCCTGAAACGCCAGCCAAATAAAGTACAATGAAAAATAAGTAAAAAAATGAGCCGAAGTTTCTTCGGCGCGATCGAGTTTTCTGTACATCGTATAATCAAGGCCACCGAACACAGCTCTATCTTTCGGTGGTCTCGATATAATGCTGTATGAGCCGCGGCCGTGAAACTTTAACCACGGCCCTTAAATAAAATAAAAACTACTCAGGCTCCAGGGCTGCAATTTGGTATGTTTGATGATTGGAGGGTGGATGATAAACATACCAATTTGCAGCCCTCTAGCCTCTGAGGGTGGACAGAAAAAATGCGGACGGACAGACAAAGCCGGCACAATAGTTTTGTTTTCACAAAACTAAAAAAAGGAATTGTCATTCTCCCTAAACTCGCTGCTATACATAGATATATGTATATACGTGTTATTCAGTTATAGGCAAGAATTGCAAGAATTCAGTTTATATATCATATATATATATATATATATATATATATATATATA
>NC_089743.1:21428697-21448697 GCF_040412425.1 Macrobrachium rosenbergii | reverse complement strand
TCCCCTCTTTCTTTCTCCTATAATCAGTACTTAAATTATCGTACCTTAGTTTTTCATTCACTCGCAATAATTGCACTAACTTTGACTCACTCCTTCTACCTTTAAATGTGCTCTACATTCTTTCATGCTGCTCCTCAATTACGCATATAATTTTCAAGTTTCTTTCTCAGGACTATCGCATTTTCCCTATTGTCATTTATGTAGTGTCCTTCTTCCTCTAGCTGACTCCAAAATAAATGAATTACAAAACAGCGCAAAACATTTCAATGCCAATTATAGAAGTGACTTCAGGATTCAAGCGTATATAAAGAAAAATAAATATAAGTCAGTACAAAAGAAGCAAAACTCATCAGAGAAACGATTACCTATGTTCTAGAATTATCTATAAAGTGGTCACAACGGACAAGATTTTATGTATTGAATTTAAGACTTTATTGCCATACTACTGTCCTGGTGCTTCATATCCAGGAGGGATTTGATCCGAAGTGTCAATAATCAATGGTACGTGGTGTGTATGTATATACATATACATATATATATATACGTACCATTAATTTTTAATATTTCGGATGAATAAATATATATATCAAATATAATATTTATATAGCAATATATTAGATAAAAAGAAGTATATATGAACAAACACACATATATAATACATATATATATATATATATATATATATATATATATATATATATATATATATATATATATATATATATATATATGTATATAATATAATATGTATATTATACATACATACGGATGAATAAATACTAGCTTAGCATCAACACACTACACATTTTCTATATAATATTGCCAGATAAAATATATGCATATATATAGATACACATATATAAGTCAATAAGTAATATAATATAATATATATGTATTTACACATATATATATTACATATATACACACACATATATATATATATATATATATATATATATATATATATATATATATATATATATCAAATATCAACTGTGTGTGTTATGTGTGTGTACACACACACACACACATATGTATGTTTGTGTGTTTGTATGTGTGTGGCTGATAAGTGACTAATAGTTGACTTACTGACTTAGTTGATATATATATATATATATATATATATATATATATATATATATATATATATATATGTGTGTGTGTGTGTATGTATGTATTATATATGTGCCTGTTCGCGTGTGCACTTCTTTTCTCTAGCAATGGGTTGCTCCAGAAAATGTTAGCCATTTGATGCTGAGCGAGTATTTATTCATCTAAAACAGGTTAACAGAGCATAAGTAATAAAAGGTCAATTCTGCACAAAATAAAAGATATATGACGACTAAATAATTAGGCTCAACAATGAAGCATTCTGTACGACCTGATCCCTGTACCAAGTAAACCATTTAAAATCCTAGAAAAAAAAAACGTATGCACATAAATGGAAGAGAAATGGAATAACGCGAATGAAAAAAGAGCCACTCCTTTCCACCATAAGGCCTGGATTTCATCAAGTATGTGAGAATACCTGGTTGTGATAATGCAGCATAAAATACGATTATTTGTCCAAATATACTGGAATCCTAGAATCAATTCCAGAGAATTCAGGGAAGTCCTACGGATGAAGCTGCATTAACTTCAAAAGTGAAAGTAAACAGAATTGTCAGAATAAATCCTGAGATCAAAAGAGAATAAAATTACAATAAATTAGCTATTCAGAGTGGAAATCCAAACAAAATCAGTTTGGATTCATTCGAAAGCATCCGGCAATAATCTTGTCAAAATATCTGAAGCTTCAGGACATTTGATCGTGAGATATATATATATATATATATATATATATATATATATATATATATATATATATATATATATATATATATATATATATATATATGAAATAAAGTTAAGAAATATAATAAATAAAACGTTGTTTCATTAACAAAATCTAATACAATATCAAAAACAATAAATGATATTAAACACCGTATTGTACTCTATATATGTCGTCTTGATGCATGTCGCAGAATTAAATTAAGATGACACAGCAGATTGAAACCAGATAGTCAGAATGAACAAATAAATTCCTTGTTTTTACTAGTTTTTCTAAAAATCGTATTGCAATGATTCTGAATGTTGATCTGACAAGTGAATTAGGTACCTAGTAGTTGGTCGCATAAATTTTAGAGAAGGTTATAGGACTAGCAAAGTGATCATAGTACTTGTTGAGGATCGGAAGGCTTACACTTTCAGAAGACTTCGTTTTCGAGTTCTATACACACACACACACACACACACACATATATATATATATATATATATACACACATATATATATATATATATATATATATATATATATATATATATATATATATATATATATATATATATATATATATATATATATATATATATAGAATCTACTGGTCACTTTTACCAGATACATATGTAATTGTAATAGCCACAATGCCCTCTTAACTTCTCGAATTCTTTCGCTTTTTTTGGATATGCTTGTCACTACAAAGTTGTATATATATATATATATATATATATATATATATATATATATATATATATATATATATATATATATATATATATATATATATTTATATATATATATATATATATATATATATATATATATATATATATATTTATATATATATATATATATATATATATATATATATATATATATATATATATTCGACTTAGCAAATGTTATATTTAGCAATATAAAAACACTACGTTACTCCGCAACACAGAAAGCAATTTCAGGTACGTCAAGGAATAGCCGATAGTTACAGAGTAAAATTCATCTAGTGAAGGGCACCCAGAAAATATTATGATTTCACTCTTTACTTTGGTTCTCGTGTTATCATTTGGACATGAATGCAAAGGAAGATTAACCTGGGGTAAATGATGATTTTTGGTTTTGATGCCGTAGGACCTAAGGCTTATCCTCAAGATTTCTTTGTTTTATGTGTTTCAGGTTTCATGTCAGTGCTCTTAACCCTAAAACAGCCGTTCCTTTAGATCTGTCAGTTATGTTTTATGCATTCCAGCTGTTTAATCTAACCACAACATACAATGGAAGTGGGTACATAGTTTATTAAATTAGTGTACAAAAAAAGTATATATTAGTTTAACCAGACCACTGGCTGACCTTATTAACAGCTCTCCTAGGGCTGGCCCGAAGGAATAGACTTATTTTACGTCGCTAAGAACCAACTGGTTACCTAGCAACGGGACCTACAGCTTATTGTGGAATCCGAACCACATTATACCGAGAAATGAATTTCTGTCACCAGAAATAAATTCCTCTAATTCTTCATTAGCCGGCCGGAGACTCGAACTCAGGCCAAGCGAGTGCTAGGCGACAACTCTACCGACTCTCCCAACAAGGAACTAATTAGTGTACAGCATTATCATTATCTTATGGTAAAGGGAATGGAAATTGGGGGTGATGGCCGAATAATCTAGGTATACTATTTCTTGAAGATACTCTCAATAAATGCAAATCTAACAGCTACTAAAAAAGAAAGAATTAATAATAAAATACAATGAAAACAATAGACAGATGTGTAGCTGACAAAATCTGTAGTCTGCCGCACCTTAATAAGATAAAGGAAGGCAAAAAACGAGGAGAAAAGGGAATTCTTGCTATAACGACGGAGAGAAGTTTGAATCAAAAAGTTTCTCGAACTTCTTTTGTCCGAAGTAATTAATATCTGATTGGAGGGGCATTCATTTAAGGAAACTTTGTCCATTAAGGTCATTCCATTATTTGCCTTTTCAGTTTCCGAACACTTTCTTCAATCACTTCTTTCGCTATGTCTATTTTAACATCTCTTTCTCTATCTTTCTGTCTCTGTCTCTCTTTGCTCATTGAGTTATCATATCGCTGTTTCATATTTATGGCCAAACTTTTTTTTAAATTTACCTTCTCTTCCAATCCCCTCAACTCAATCTTTTGGTCATATTATGATCATCAGTGTTTTTTCAAAATTTCTCAGCCTAATACTTCCTAACATAATTAATGATATATTTATCGCCAGTTACTCGATCATCTACCTTTCACTGTATACATGACAATCTACACCCACCTTTTAACACGGTGCCATCTTGCCATGCATCATGAATGAGCCCCACCCACGAGTGCCACCAGAGACCCATAAAAATGAGTGCCAATACGTCACGTGGTTCGTATGTCAGAAATCCCGAAAAAGGGGCTTGCTATAAGCGGCCATAAAGCGTCCCTTCGGGTTCCATAAAGGTTCCACCACCACAAGTAATCGTTGAGGGGTTGAGGCCATTAGGACTGCTCGACCAGGTTCGCAGATACAAAATACGTTATATGTTCAAGAAGAAATGTACTCGTGTCGATTATATGGCTAGCTGTGACAGAGTCGATTAATAACAGATTTTTTGTAAATGAATGTCTTTAATTCATATCCTGTAAGATAAACAATGCACAACAAATACGCAAGCAGAGTGATTTAGCATACTCCCTAAGCACTTTCATTCTAAAGAAATAAAAATGCTTCGATCACTCTTGATAAATAAAAATTACAAGGTACTTTACGACAAAGTACAGTCTTACACAATACCCAAATTGCAGAAGCTTTCAAGACTTGAATATCAAAACTTGGAATATAACTGTAAGTGTTCTAAAAGTATAAAATCTTAAGAAATTATGCTAAGCTCAAAAGTTATATATATTTATAACAATGAATTTTAATTAGGAAAAATAAAGACGTGCGGGAAGAAAGACACTATTTTCACAAACTGTAATGAATATTAGACTCACCGTAAACGATAAACAAATAAAGGCACACACATACACATATTTATATTATTACAACACACACACACACACACACACACACACACATATATATATATATATATATATATATATATATATATATATATATATATATATATATATATATATATATATATGTATATATATTATCAACTACCTTAATTTAATGGATTCTTGGGGACAAAACCAGTTAAATCATGACTCTCTGTTGGAGGAGAGACAGTGACCAGGAACATTTGCCAATGGCGACAGGCGAGTTCATTGCACCAGCCTTCAGCTTTTACAACATACCAAAGAAGAAACTGAAATAAGAACGCAACTGGATGAATAACTTTAAAACTAGAAAAATAACTGGAAATACTGTGTACGCAATTTAGGCTGTATAACCACAAATCAAACGGGGAGCCACCCAAAGACTTTTTTCCTATTGCTGTATTGATTCTGCTATTTCTATTAGGACTCGATGGTGTTAATAAATTGCAGAACACTGCAGTCCTTCTTAGTCAGACAAAGAAGTGTAGCCTATTGGATAGTGTCTCTTTACGATGAAGTAATAGGGAAGTCATGTACGTCCCTAAGCTTTAATTTTCTTAGGCACAAATGCCTGAGAGATAAAAGATGAAACCTTTACTTATATTCTTATCTTTTAACAACTTGGTACAAGTGACAATGAAGAGAGAAAAACATAAGGTACAACCACTAGCAATTGTGGGAACAATTGCGGAGGTTATTCCCTTCTACATAACGTGTCTATTATTTCTTCTTTTCCTATTAAGAATTTTTAACATTCTTCTTCTTGATGGGCACTGCTTTTCAAGATGAAGAAAAAACAATGGACATTACAATAAAAAAAAAAAGCGAAATAAAAAGGGCAGACGTAGCAGTGAACAGCTGGGAAAGGAAACACCAGTATAATGCATACGTAGTAAAAAAAAATCTGTAAGAGAGCGTAAGGTATTTTCAGAGAAAGTACAATTAGACATAAATAAATCTCAAGCCTAAAGTTTTCCATCTCAAAGGTTGCCATGACATTTACATCTTCTGGCTGATTTCTAACGTAATTCGGTTTTGGAGACGGAGCCAGGTCTGTGCTCTTGTAAGTATGTTCGAGATTTTACGTAATGACAAGGTTTTTCATGATGAATTTCAAACTGATTTCTATTTTAAGGCTCATTCATAATTACAGCATCCTGGCCCTGACCAGTGAATATTACTTGTATATCAGCAAAGGACACATTCTTTATAGGTAACTACCAATTAATAAATAATGGTTCTGAAAGGTTGTGAACGTCTTTAATCTTCTTTTGTTCAAGGTACTAACTGTTACGCAATTCTTTAGCTGTGCTTTTATGTAAGCACTACTCTGTTTAACGTATAAATTTTCAACCTTCTTCAAGCAACAAAATTTATATCGGAGAAACTTTTAGACGATCTTATTTCATGGAATAAATGGTTCACGACAGGCTGACACATTTTATCCTCAACCTGAGTTTATAGATTCACAGACGCAAGTACTTTCTGTATTTACATCTGAAACTTTAGGCAATAATTATTTAATAAAAGAGTCAATCTGACATTGACAATACTAGACGTCACAGGTATTTTATGGCGACAGTAAACACCTACCACTATATAATTTTTAAAACACTTTTGCACAACATACTTAGACAAGTTGTTTTATATTTTAATGTTCAAAGGGTGTAAAGTTTACTATGAATTAATTCATTGTCTTTAGTTACTGTAATACGTATCTGTCACGTCGCCTTTCAAAGAAAATAATAGTGATGTTTCTTGTACCAGTTAGGAGATATCTAATGTACGTCAATCTGAAAATGTGAGTGTACTTGTTTCTACGAGAAATCTTACCGAAAACTACTAGTTATTAATGAACCATGTGTGTTTAATTATTGCACTTTTGAATGATCATACCTCCGTTCTCCATTCTTATGTGCATGAGGTGATATTTTTTAATGTGCATAACTATTACTGCTGGATCACGTATCGAGTACTGTCGCTAAGGTTTCAATCCCAAAAATCATGAATAATTAATATTTAAAAAATTCCGGAGAGACCCTCACAATTGCAGTCCTGCATGAATTTCTACAGTTTAATAATGTGTTCGACTAGGCGAATCAGAGACCATAATTAATTCGGATCAAATTCAATTTCACATTTTCCTTTTTCATATACAAATTTAGTCCTATGTATATATGTATATATATATATATATATATATATATATATATATATATATATATATATATATATATATATATATATATATATGATATGCAGTCACATTAATATGCCTGTGAAAAAATGTGATAGGCAGTTGATACAGATGATAGTTAATGACAACTGCAGATGGTGTTGAGCTAAAAGTGGCTGTATCATAAATGACAGAAAAAAAGGACCAAGTCTATATTCTTAAAAAGCTGACAAAGGAAGAAAAGCAAGCAAGATACATTCCTACTTACTGGAGAGAGAGAGAGAGAGAGAGAGAGAGAGAGAGAGAGAGAGAGAGAGAGAGAGAGAGAGAGAGAATAAAAAGAAATAGCTTTACCTACAGCATCCTAGCTCTTTCTATTCCACTGCATCTGAAAAGGAGGGTTACCAAGGCCTCGCGAAGCCAAAAGACGACCAAGCACGCATGAACTCACCTTCCAAAAAGAGGTCATAATCTGGCACTACGCTTAACCCTTACGGAGAGAAGAGTCAAATGTTAACAAGCTACAGACGGTGGGGTTCGTAGAATACGGAGAGGTGTATTAGGCTCAACAGATGCAAGTTCTCTCGTCAACATAACCATGTTTCACCACATTTTAAATCTTGTGAGCGAACCAGTTTTTAGTGTAAACTGAAGATAAAGTTCTAAAAGCAATACGTGGATCAAACCCAGAGTAACGAACGATAGCCGAGAATTCTCATTATTCAGATTAACCTTGTGAAGGTTTCTTGTCTACCAAGAATGTTAATTTGTCAAGGAAAGATTAGAATAGTAAAATCCTATAGTGAAAAGAACAAAAAAATTAGATTTGGGGTTATATATATATATATATATATATATATATATATATATATATATATATATATATATATATATATATATATATATATATATATATGCGTGCGTGTGTATATATAGACACACATACGTATTGTACACACACATATATATACTGTATATATCAAAAATATATATATAATATATACGCATATATATCATCTATCCATCTGTCTCTTGATCTATTCATATATATATATATATATATATATATATATATATATATATATATATATATATATATATATATATATATATATATATATATATACTATATATATATATATATATATATATATATATATATATACACATATATATATATATATATATATATATATATATATGTATATATATATCAATTTATGTCTTCAATATAACAGAGGTATAAATAAAAGAATCATAATGCGAAAAAAATCAAAGATGTCAACACGAAACGCATTTGTTCATTCACCTCACGAAAAAATAAATTTTGCCTTCATTCGCCCTTGCCATGGGACCTCTTTACAGGATAGTCGCCGCATTGAAAACGCCAGAACAGTCCTCTCATGATTTCCTGTACAAGGCTGCTTTAGAGCAAGAGCCCGTGCCAGCACATAGATGGCTGAGTCTAAGAACAGCAACGACAACCCTTTATGTCTTTTTATGTATCATCATCATCTTCATCATTATCATCTCTCTCAAGATTGGATTTTATTCCTCGCTAAGTCAAGTGGTTGAAATGTAATACGATTTTTTCCTTTCAATCAGTCAATCTCAGCATTACTGCCACGGCAGTTGCGATTAAAAGTTTTAAACATTTTCCCTACTTGAATCAAGAGTACCAACATTTTATTAATCAAGTTAACCTTTAACAAGATTGGCAATTTCATTCTTTTCTTCCTTTTTGATTTTTATGTTAGTAAACATATTTCTTAGGAATAACAGAACAGTTCAACCGTACGGCAAAACTGATACCTGTGCTACGTGCGCGCGCGCGCACACACGCACAAACATGAAACGATTTACTAAAAAAAATCCAGATATAGCGATCACTGCATGAATGCAAAAATGCTCTTAACTACTAATCCTTGGGGAGCGCCTCGTGTATCGCAAGCCATAGGCACATGCCAAATGAACCTATAGGCAGTGAGTTTCCTCACTAATAATAACTCCATGAGGCACTTCTATATGGAGGCAGATTGGACAAATACTGACAAGATATAGCCGTTTAGTTCACGCTGTACCTCGCTTCATACCACAAAGACATAGAGAACGTGTAAAACCACACAAAACCCGAATCAGGGCTGTGTAGGGTTCATTGGGGCCCTTTGCATCCCCCGGAGGGAGATAACACTAATTTTAGATTCAACGTATTCCAGTCATAGACTAACAAATTTGGTTAGTTGCTCCAGTGCTAGCACTATTTCTAAAACTTTGGAGCATCATTGTCAACAAAAATTCTAAAATTTTGGAGCATCATTGTCAAAAAAAATTCTCAATATGTAATAATGATGAATGCTCTTGAAATAGAACTTGACAACATAGCTCACAAGTCTTGAACCTGGAGCTATCAAGGAATTCACGATGCAGCATGATTGGTTATAATTTACATTAGCATTACACATACCAAATTAAATCACATTTTACGTCTTCTAGGCGTTTCAGAAGTAAGGAAAACCGGCTTAGGTAACTTCAATTATTCATTTATTTTTCTATATGTAAATACCTGGATAAAAGGGACGGTCACCATAGTAATACCTGGATAAAGAGGACAGGCAGCACAGTAACAACCGGATAAAATGGGCATCATACAGTAATATCTGGATAAAACGGACAGTTACCACATATATATATATATATATATATATATATATATATATATATATATATATATATATATATATGTATAAATATGTATATATACATGTATATAAATAAAATATGCTAATTAGGTTGTGGTCAAAATGACTACCTGTACAGCTCTCGCCTCATGCCTGTTGGGTACTTGGTAAACTCCCGGCCTACTGCCCACGATCTCTTCAAGCTGTAAATGGGTATCAGTAGGCTCTAGGGTCAACACGATATTCTCAAGACTTGTCAAATAATCGTAAGGCTATGCCTTTTTGGCATTAACACCTAACCCTAAGAGAGAAAGGCCGCATGATGAACAATAAATCTTCAAATAAGAAAAGCAAATATATTAGCCCAGAGTTCACTTGTCGTATGTGTATGTTTGAGAGAGAGAGAGAGAGAGAGAGAGAGAGAGAGAGAGAGAGAGAGAGAGAGAGAGAGAGAGAGAGATAAAATTATTCACTTGTTCACATCCGAAATAATCGCCAGCCTTTGTCGCTATCTTGTTCCCCGAAGCATCAAAACTGTAAGCAAAACGTCCCACGTCTCTTCTTGAAAATAGCACAACATCCTATGCAATATGCTAATTTATAAAGAAATAGACAAATCCAACTCTTCATTTTAGAGTTGGGCTCTAAAGGAATTTATGCATAAGTTCACTACAGTAATTACTTCCATAACAGGCTCTTATCCATGCTTGAACAAAGCGAAGAGGAAAAGGACCATTTGATAAGCTTGTACGTGGAGAATCTGGGGATTCAGATTAGTCCATAAAAGAGGTAACCATCTCAATATGAAAATTTTGTTATATGTTGAAGATAATTCCGATATGAATTTTTTTTATAATACTCCTAAACAGTTCTAAAAAGAGGTTGTTCCCCCATACCACCTCTTCATTACATATTAGGTGAGAGGGGCACTGCCATTATTAGCAAGCTTCCTTTCACACATACCATTTTATCGATCATTCACGAACAGACTGTGCTATAGGCGCGATGCCCTCCATGCACAAAGTTGCTTACATCGCTTATTTTCTAATTTTATTGACAGGAACAAGGAGTATGAACGACAATAAAGCTGCTTCAAAAATGTAGGACCTGATCTCATTTATTAATCTTTAGCCGAGAAAATACTTTAGAATACAAATCCATGGGGATGTGAACACTCACGATGTGCACCTTAAAATATTATCTTCCAGTGCGCAGCAACATCTACTGTACTTTTCATATTTGT
Source organism: Macrobrachium rosenbergii (assembly GCF_040412425.1). Classification (NCBI taxonomy): domain Eukaryota; kingdom Metazoa; phylum Arthropoda; class Malacostraca; order Decapoda; family Palaemonidae; genus Macrobrachium; species Macrobrachium rosenbergii. The sequence goes on along the minus strand of NC_089743.1, from coordinate 21,437,733 downwards.
TTTAAATAATCTAAATTACTCTTAGTAATTTACTGTTTCTAAAACATCTACGTAAAGCCGAAATTTACTGAACCTTAATAATCAGTATTCAATCACTCGAATTTCATGGCTTAAGTGAAAAAAATATTTATACATATATAAGACATCATATACACTCACAAGGAAAAAGTGTAACAATGAAAAAAAGGACACCATATATACTCACAAGGAAAAAAAGTGTTACAATGAAAACAGGAAAAAACAGAAAAAAGTGCAAAGAAAGAAGACAAAAATCCGCTGCCATAACTTCGCCTAGAGAGTTAATAACAAACAAACAAAGAGACGAGGCAAATGGTAGTCAGACACAACGCCAAGACAACACAGTTTTTCCAACCTGCAACCTCCTACTCCTCCCTTTGAGGAGACAAAGAAAAAACGAGAAAGCAAAAACAAATGCACATGTGAGGAGGCAAACACAGGAGGCACTCTGGAAAACATTACTCTTGTTCTTGTCCCGAAGGCAATAGGAAACAAAACCGTACCACGTAAAATAAACAACCGAATCAATCAATGGCCCCCGTGGATAGAGACAAGGCCAGGAAACTGTCGGCCTCAATTTTATATCCAGGTCGAGGGAGAGCCGAGAGCTGGGAGAGGGAGAGAAGACAACCAGGAAGAGGGGGATGAAACGAGAAGGGAGAGGAAACGGAGGGAGGAAAATTGGATCCAAGGAGGGAAGACTAGAATATAAGGAGACGAGGGAGAAAAACAGTGGAGGAGAAAAAGTGCGAAAGGGGAAGAAAACGGACAAGAGGAGCAGGGGGCTGAAATCATATATGGAAGAAAAAACGGAGGAAAAGAAAGGAGGCGGAGGAAGATGAGGGTGTAAATCAAGAAAATGAAGAGGAGAAAGGGAGATAGAAGAGACGGAAGAGGAATAATCCGAAAAAAGAGGCAATGGACACGAGGAGGAGGGGATGAAGAAAGGGGAGAATGACGTGGAAGAAAAACAGAGAAAAGGAAGGAAAGTGTAAGAGGGAGATGGGAGAAAGACGCTCAGAAAAGGAAAGAAAGAGATGAATGAGAAAAGCAGTGAGTGAAATATAAGACGAGGAACATTATGATCAGAACGAGGAGGAAGAAAAGGAAGAAAAACCAAGTAGGTTGTGGTTGCCGACGTGGAGGATAAAGATTAGGATATAAAGATTAGGAAATGAAGAAGAAGAGGAGCACCATAAAGAATTAATCCATAAATATTCACAAATACTCAAAACAAAATTCCAGGAAGTAGAGATATCTATAAGGAGGAGAGGAAGCGCGAGAATTCACACTTCACTTTTTTTGTTCCGCGTCCAAGCAAACGACGAATGTCGCACCCACGTCGCTAAGGATAAGCTAGCGAGCGACAGGCGAGCTCATGGGTCTCATTCCGATGAAAGCTTTGGAAAGAAAATCCCCTATCCCCACCCGCAGTCCAACATCCACCCCCAGCCCCCCCCCCACCCCTCGAGCTTTTATCAGAAGTTCCTTCCACACCCCCTTTTTTTGCGTTAGGTGTTTCCGACACATATGTCATTTTGGGCCAGCGTGGAACAATTCCTCTCTCTCTCTCTCTCTCTCTCTCTCTCTTCTAGGGTACAAGCTCATTTTACACTGCAGGGTGATTTTCTATCGCTTAAGGAGGTAAACTAACACTGGGGAGTGTATTAAACTAGCATGTGTTGGGTTGTTTATCTTCATCTAGTCCCATATCTACACTAATTCATTTCACGCATGCATACCATGATGTTGGAAATCACTGGAGTCTTATGCGTACATCAAAAGCATTATTCAGAGATTAAAGAAAAAGATATACGATTTGACATGACAAGCAGACATTTACCCTTTCAATGCAGCCTCACAGAGATCAAGTGACCATTCGGTTCTAAGCGGGGATCACTGAAAATATGCGCTGTTCTTTCAGCATCCAAAAGCCCAAATAATCCTTTGGACTGGGATGTCCGACTCTTCATGAAAATGACATCAGATGAGCAATCAACTTTTTCACCATTAAAAACCAGGAACAAGCAAATGAAACAAAAAGCAAACAAGGTAATATACAATTCTCTCTCTCTCTCATACACACACACACACACACACACACACACACACACACACACACACACACACATATATATATATATATATATATATATATATATATATATATATATATATATATATATATATATATATGTGTGTGTGTATGTGTGTGTGTGTGTGTGTGTGTGTGTGTGACCGCATACGGTGTTCTACAATCCATTCACTTACCACCGATCCATGGCCCAGTGTATATAATGGTAGATCTCGAAAATTTGCATGGATTTTAAATGAGATCACGCATGCGCATTGATATACTGCGGATTTTATGATAAAACACAAGACACAAATGTCATCGGGATACGAAAATGACACTGATCCCGCCTTTAATGTTCGAATGATAAGCTCCAAGTATGCTTGGCCACAACGAATTTTCGCATACTTAACGCGTCGACAAAAATAACATATAGTTTCTCTGGGATCCATAAAACTTGTATAATAATTTAAATCAAATGAAAAACATTTACAGGACCAAATTCATTAATATTACAACATGGCAATTCACAAATAATTCATTATCCATACATGAATTCTGAAAGGAAAATACATTTGACAAAAATGTTTGATTTTTCGAAAAAAATATTCTGGATAAACGTTGATTTTCATATAACAATTTTAGATCCATTTAACCCAAAGCCTGGGTGATTTATTTAATGACTTCCAAAAATATAAATAAAAAGTGGACAGGAATTGCGATTCCAACTTTTTCCAAATCTGGTCCCGATAAGTGCGCTTTGTTGTCAGTCCTTTCGGCCTCCACAAAAAAGGGTGAGAGGGCACGATATTGCACGGAAAAAAAAAGGATCCTGGAAATTAGTGAAAACTCTTTCCAAATCTTTCTCCTTCCAAATTTTAGCATATTTCGGACATTTTCGACTAGCAAAACTCTAATAAGCGACGAAGATAAATTCTAATTGAAAGCATGAATAAAAATTACACAAAAAATATAATGACAACCAGTAGCATTCGTTCTCCATGGAAAGTTAGGGTAAAAGGTCTTCACAAAATTCTCCTTAACAAGGCATACAAGTATTAATTAGTTAAAACTTAAATGACAAAATATCAATGAGATTCGCATCTTATTAGTTCTGTTGTATTCGTCGTTTTCGTTTTCTTTGTTTTAACGACGGGGGGAGAGGTAATTGGTTTTATTGTCCCACTTAAACAAGGAATGTGATGTAAACGTAATTAGAATATAAAAACAACCACAAGTTCTCATTTCTCCTTCAGGTATATCAAAATATCCAATCACTGAAAAGGTCAAATAATAATAAAATCACGTTTTCAATCTCATTTTTACAAATATCATAGCTCATAATATGTTCTTAATCTTAAAGAATAACCAAAACCTCAACTGTCTGACTACGAAGTTCCCAAAGGGAAAAGAATGCCAATATATAAAGAGTACAAAAGCACAAAGTAGAAAAGCAAAGGGACTTTATCATCAAGAAATATATAAAAGGAATAAATGAAATAAAAATATGGCAGGAAGTGTGTGTTTAAGTGCACCTTTAAGTAAGGAAAATCGAACAAAAGACTGCAGAAGGTCCTAATGGGTATAATAAATTGGTTATTTGTCTCCAGAAGACTGTTGTAGTGGGGTCATCAAATATGAGACCTGGAAAAACCCATCGCCAGATTTCACCAGACACAAATAGTGTGAAAGAGCTAACTCTGTGCTAACTACATCTGCAGTGGGCGAGAATGAAGAGTGATCCAATCGATCTAGGATTTAAAAAAAAATAATTTCATTCCTCTTTCTGACTTACATTTATCGAGTTTTAACCATAAAAATCTAACTCTTGTTATTTTAGATGGAATTTCATCTATATTTAATTTCATCTGATTTGACAAAGAAAAAATGTAATATTCACGCGGGTATATTAGCATAAATATACTGAATAAGAACACGCACAGACTCGCAAATCATAAAATAGAATAAAGCACAAAGACAACACAGTTGGTTAATAACGCTTTATGTGTGAAGTTACAAAAACAAGCATTTTACTAGGTAGATGTTGAAAGGGACGAAAGTGACTTTTTCCGTACTTAAACTTAACCCCCATTCGTACCATCCTTCTACTCTTACCACAGCTCAGTCCTGAGACCTCACAGCGCACTTAAGCCTGAGTTGTATTACTGAGAGCAAATGCGCATCCTTTACGGTCCTTTCGGAAATTATAAATTTACAACATACAATCATATTCTTGGTATCGTTTTTCATATACCATTACATGCCCGTTATTAAAATATGAATATTACGTTCTGAGTAAAACGTTTATGTTGGCTATAAGAAAAAGAATTTTGAGTAGGTGTAGATTCTTGGTATCGTTTTTCATATATCATTACATGCCAGTTATTAAAATATGGATATTACGTTCTGAGTAAAACGTTTATGTTGGCTAAAAGATAAAGAATTTTGGATTTACATAATATATATCAATGCATTTTTGGATATGTATATATTAAGAAACTTCAAAAACAGGGATTTTTTTTCCTATCTAAAGGAGGCCGTTGGTGCGGTGATATAGGTGGCGAGCCGGAGGTTTCGTTCCACATTCTGGTCCCAGTTTGTTTCCAAGTTCAAGGTCTATCCTCGAAATTGTCGAAATTATTGAATATAAAAATCTGGTAAATAATAATAATAATAATAATAATAATAATAATAATAATAATAATAATAATAATAATAATAATAAACTGTAAGAATACTAGCAGTAGGCTATAAGTCATCCTAACTTATGTAAGATGAAGTTAAAATCAAAATGAAATAACGATTATCTACCCAACAATATTATTAGCGTAAATAATAACAATGAATTACAAGAACAGCTATGCTGATAATTACAAGAATAATAATAATTAATCTAATATCTTTAATCCTGAGAAATTCGTTCCAACTTTTTACTGACAATTAGTTTCATGAAAAATCTACCCGTTTTTGACGGAAATGTAACTACTGAACACATAGCATTATAAGGATATTCACAATAATTAGATGACAGAAAAGCTGGAAACCTCGTGACACAGGTGAACTTGAATTTAGCTTTAGCTATCCTAGAAATAGATGAAAGCAATATATTTCATCACCATGTTTGAAAAGAAGACAACTTATTTTTCTTGTGGAGGAAAGGTGCAGCTATATAGAGGTGCTTTGGAACTTTCATTCGCTAATTATTATGTTACTGTATCGTAAGATTCGGACTTGTTAGTAAAAGTGTCAAAATTATTCTAGAAGATAAGGAAAGGAATTAAAATACAAGCATTACTCGGGAAAACATTGTAATCTCCTCGCCCCATTCCAGTAGAACTCAGCTGAGGGTATATAAAAAATAAAAGGTTTAACTAGTTGCTTATGCTGGAAAAGATTGTTTTTTACCACTTGTGATGGAATATGAAACAGTTATTACATAAGTGTCGCTTTGGAACTTTCATTGCCCCATGGTAGCACTACGGAGTTGCCAGTTTGTAACCCTGCCTTTAAAATTTCCGATGTTAGAATGGTCAAAAAGGAGAAAAATGAGGCAAATAATGTGAGCAATAACTCTAACATGTATTAAGTTACACTGTTACTGCCCACACTTTGTCCTATAATTGAACTGATAGGATAAAATGCTAAAACACACGAAAATATACACAACAACGTAATAACGTAAGCTACTTAAACTCAAGCACCACATTACCACTGTGGAAACAAAAAGAGACAAAACGCAATAATACCCAAGATACTTTCGGAATAAAATGCCAAAAATATAAGCAGCGTAATATTCCAAAGGCCTTCGCCATAAGGAAAGAAAAAGGTCATGATATAAAAGCCTTGGTCGAAGCATTTCGGAAAAGTATCCAATACTTTTGAGAAAAGAGTGATAGATGGCGTCCGAATCATTTTCCTAAATTGACTCCAACATCGTCAGAGCCCGGCTCAAAGATGACGAATAGCCACAGACGAAATCCGGAAAAATCCTTTTTCCTTTCCAAGATGTAGAATATGTGGTGCGTGGTTTCTCGCTTGCTCAACTACTAATCTTAATTCGGCCATTCTCTTTTTCTGAACTGCAATTCTTTTTATTTCTGCGATTACTGAATTGATAACCTTGATCAACTTTTTAGGTTGCTGAAGTGACTATATTATTAAGAATGCTGTGCTTTAGTATCTTATTTTAAGTAATACATCTTCTTGAGTTCAAAGACTGATTCATATATAATTCTTGTCTGGTGAGCTAAAATTTTAAATGTTCATACACAACTGAATTTTTTTCTTATCAATTTCTATTATACTGTGGTTAAGCAGTAAATATTATTATTCTAATAGATGGGAAGTTATTGAAATACGTCTCTTAAGTCAACTGTACTATATTTTAAAGGCTATTTTTCTTCTAAATGTCATGCACTTACTGAAAAGCTTCGTTACAGAAATTCTTTTCTTTAATGCAAACCTTCAATATATTAGACTTTCCATTCCGTAATCATTACTGATCGAATATTAGACAAGTAATCTTATTCCTGTTCTTGGTTTGGTGAATTTCAAGTTAACAGTATTATTAATATCTTAAATGAACCTGAAGTTCATTTGTTTTATACGACCCAACTACACTGTAATTATTAAGGCCTTGCGTTCATGTTCTTCTCTAATTTCAACCGTCCTCTGCTCATGTACTTGCTATTCTGAAAGTAAACAATTATAACGTCTCATAATTAATTATCTTTGCATTCTCCTGCTACCCACTTGCTATTGTTACTTCCGAAAACCCACACTTTCTGAATTGCAATTTCAGGTTAAAAAAGCAATGTACTGTAGTTAAAGTCAAGTAATAGTGCAATGGCAAATTACTGAACAAAACACCTTCGGTCTGTGACTACGATGTATTATACTGTAGAGTATATATTATGCATATTTTTTTCTGCACAGAAAATTAAAAAATATTAAAAAAAATGAGCATTGCCCGTGGAATTAAATATTGATATACGAAAGAAAACCTATTAGTTAAAAAGCCTACATTGTGACCATCATTTTCATTAATTACGCAACTCTGAATTTTGGCCTTTAAAGACATTCATTAATAAAAGTAATTGACAATTTAACTACGCCTACGTCACATTTACTATTCAATTACAGCAGCCGTTTTGTAGTCTGAACATTAATTATCATAAGTATCAGAAAATAAATTTTTGGTTGCAATAATTAATAACAGTTTTAGAAAGTTCTGAAAAAAGCTAAATTGTTGCTTATATATATCTCTTCCACTCTTTGGAAGACCGAGTGCGCAATAATTCCTCATTTCCACAACATTAAGTGCGAAATAAATCTGCCACTTGGAGCAAAATCTCGAGAAAGAAATGGCAAAAATATCTGCAATAATAAAACATCATCCTTCACTGCCACTAATCTCCTAAAGACGACAGGATCAAGAATCTTTTACTGCCAGAATTGAAGACAGCGAGCAACCCTGACTACCACTGGCGGCTATCTCGTACCAGTGGAGTACAAAAGACAAAATAGTGTATTAATGGGGCTAGCACTATTGCAAGTATTCGAAATTATATGTATTTTTACTTGGGATCCTGCAAATAACATGATAATTAGATAACATTTCTCTACTTAAAGATCTATAAATCTTTTATACACGCTTCTTTCCATTCCTCTTAACTGATACAAGTCTGATATTTATTTGACCATTTTATATATATATATATATATATATATATATATATATATATATATATATATATATATATATATATATATATATATATATATAAATATATGTGTGTGTGTGTGTGTGTGTGTGTAAATGCATCCTTTAAATGCTGCTTTTATAAAACGATTGCTCAACTTCAAACGACTCGCTTTGAAACTTTGATGTTATTTATTTTTCCTTCCATTGTTTGGTCAGCACCAAAAGCATCTGTCTAGGTATTGTTTAATTTTTTATCCTTGAAGAAACATCACGCCACTAAAGTGAAATGTTTTGAGCTCGTCGGTTTAATATAAGCAACGTCACTTGACCTGGAACGGAATCATACAAAGCTATACATCTCCGATACTAGTCTCTAAACTGGTTGGAGTGAGCAACGGTTAAACAAGAAATAAGTTTGGGCACTAACTTGAAAGGACGTCAACCCAGTCATGATCACAGATTGACTGTTATCAAACTGGCTAGGCTTCAAAGAAGTTAAGTGATCAAAGAAACCGGCTCTAAGACAATAAGGCCTCATCAAATTTAAGTTTCAATACAGTCAAGTTTAAAAGAAATTCGTTTCAATACCGTCAGCTCCAAAAAATTACGCTTCACGGCAGTAAAGCCACAAACAAATTAGGTTCCGGCAGTCATGCTTCAAAGTGAGATCGATCCCAAGGGTGCAAGCCTGTTTCCTGCAAAATACGTAGTGCCTTTGTTAATGTTAATGTGAATAAGTTATATAATAAAGAGATGACTAATAACTGCAGCAGGAGGGCTGGGAACAAGCTGATTAACATCTGGAGCGGCCCAATCTGATGCAAAGTAGAAGAAAGAACTTAAATATATTTACGTACATCTGCACAATGCTTCTATATATATATATATATATATATATATATATATATATATATATATATATATATATATATATATATATATATATATATATATATATAAATATATATATATATATATATATATATATATATATATATATATATATATATATATATATATATATATATATATAAAGTATCTTACTCATCCAGCTCCCGGGTCGTTCCTTGTCTACCGCCTACAAGCTCACATGTAAATGGGTACCAGGATTCTGCTGGATCAAGAATAAGATCGCAGATCTGGCAAACTCTTCCCTACAGACTGGGAAGCTGGAAGACTGTACTACTTAGCACCACTAACTCCAAATGGGAAAAACGGAAAAAAAAGCAAGCGTAGTTTA
>NC_089743.1:21383697-21423697 GCF_040412425.1 Macrobrachium rosenbergii | reverse complement strand
GGTACATCTACGGGCAATAGGGGCATTGCAAACACTCTTCAGGAATGCCTACAGCACGCCACGTGAAGTGAACTGACGTATCTAACCCCAGACAGGGATAAGGAACATGTGAAGCAAATGGCAAGGAAAAATAAGAACTTGCATTATTATTATTATTATTATTATTATTATTATTATTATTATTATTATTATTATTATTATTATTATTATTATGTGAGTTAACGTATGTTATAAAGTGCATTTTTACAGAAACATAAAACAAATAAAAACCAAGAACTTTCCTGGGAGGAGCTGTCTTAAAAACAAAGCACTTCTAAAAAAAGTTACAAATGACAAAATGTCACCATCATAGGTCAAAAGGTAAACGAAATTTCACTGTTCCTCATATAAACTGTCTTCAGATTGCTTCCAAAATTAAATGTGTCGTATTCACAAGCTTCCCTACTTGGTGGTTTCCTTTAAAAATTACTATGAAAAGTAGGTCTATTTAGAGTTTTCATATAAAATAACATTTCCACCAACATATCTCCCCTACCTCTATAACAAGTCTTGGTATCCCATTTTGGAAAGTGTACTTCATTTTGATCAGAGTCCTGTATACCGCAAAAGGTGCCTGCTCTTATTAATTTGAATGCTTTTTTTCATTCACACGAAGGCTAGCCAATGGCAACATTAGATTACTGCCACACACACACACACACACACACACACACACCACACACACATATATATATATATATATATATATATATATATATATATATATATATATATATATACATATACTGTATATATATACAGTATATACAATATATATATATATATACATATATATATATATATATATATATATATATATATTATATATATATATATATATATATATATATATATATATATATATAAATATATATATATATACTAGTGGAGAGGCAGTTAGCGTGGCCAGGTAAAGCCTCAACTTAGGTTCCAACTTCTTTTGTGACTTGCATGGTTTAGTTGGCCGTGACCTTGCCTTCCAATTAAAAGATCTGGGTACGATCCTGATGTGAGTCAGATATTTATTTCTGTTCCACACGTGACTGAGTGGTGATTATTTCTAACATATATATATATATATATATATATATATATATATATATATATATATATATATATATATATATATATATATATATATATATATATATATATATATATATATATATATATATATATTGGGAAACATATATATGACAATATATTTGTTTTTATATCTATATATATATTAGATATTGGCAATGGCTTAAATAGTAAAATAAATATCATTTGTATTTTTCTCTGGAGCTACCCTGGTATTGACAATACTTAAAAAGTTAAATAAATATATTATATATATAATTTGTATTTATACACATATATATATATACTGTATGTATGTATATATATATATATATATATATATATATATATATATATATATATATATATATATATATATATATATATATATATATCCGCCACTGCATCTCACAGTGAAACATCTTAATTAGCCAGTCAACTGGCTCTATCTATTCTGTCCCAACTAAACTCAGCAACAATGAACACACAAAAATTCACAGGTTACACGCTAAAGATACAAATTGAGAGAGTACGCAAACGCACAGACAAAACTGGTATAACACAAACACAGAAAATAAATGATTCTACTTTAGTCTACATTTCTCGCAGAACCTTCCTCCAACGACCCTGAAATACATTTGCAGCACAGAGGTCTACAGTCTGCCTTTTTTACGACCAGAAATTGAAGGTTGGAAGTGAAAGAACGGCGGCGAGCCTTTCATAATACGAATACCAACTTTAGTTCCGCCGTAGGGGGTGGCCCATCTCCCTTCCCCCCCCTCCACGCACCTACACACACTCTTGGCATAACTTCGCTTTAAAAAACTGGGAAATAAAAAAAGGGAAAAAAAGTTTTGCGACCGTGTAACCAGACACCGTGAGTCCGCGGCATTATAGAAGTATGGCTGACACGGCGGTTGTGCTCCAAACGTGTATTTGACATCTGACTTGGAATTTTTCTGCGCCAATCATTTCTCTATTTTATATTTCGCTTGCATTTTTTTGGGAACGTAACATAGTCTGCTGTCGATCGTGTCCATCTTTCATACATCTCTCTATTTTTTTTTTTTTTTTAGTTTGTGCCTATCATTTATTTATACTTTCTACTTCATCTCTCAATTCTACTATTATCAATTTCTCTTGTATTCTACTTTTTTTTACCCGGGATAAACATTTCATTTATTTTTTATATAGCCTTCATTTTGGGAACCAATTTGTGTATACCTTGAATTTTTTTGTGTTTTAAATATCATTAACATCATTGAAATATTCCAGTACAAATCAGGCCCACTTTAGGGTACTTCCCTACGCAAAATGACTATTTATTTTCATTCCATATTTCTTCTCTAGAAACTCGCAAAAATGCAGTAAACCTTCAATGGAAAGGAAATTTGTCGGGGATATCTCTACGTGATATCTGACTTTTAAATTTTCCTTTACAATTTTACTGTATCTCTTCTTTTTGTCTGCATCTTTTGTACCAACTCTTTAAAAATAAAATAGATTTTTGGGACAACAATTTCACGGCACCAAAAGGAAAACCTAATATTGAGAGAGAGAGAGAGAGAGAGAGAGAGAGAGAGAGAGAGAGAGAGAGAGAGAGAGAGAGAGAGAGAGAGAGAGAGAGAGATGGGTTTACGAAGCAGAGCTCAGAACTATATTTGCCTATGCAAATGTCTATGTGCGTCCATGGGTGCATACATTTAGATACACTGAAGAAAATTAAAAATTCTTTTAAGTATTCAAGTATTGATTATTTTGTACCTTTACACATAATATTTCTTTAAGTGTAACTGTTTAAAACCTGTGAGACGCACCTTTATGTTGATAAAGGGATTGGTATTCAAGAAACTCCTAAAAACATAATAAAATTCAATAATAAAGTTGTAAGTTCATTTGGAGATACAGATAAGCACTTAACAAAAGAAAACGCCTAAATTATCCCCTTATACCATTCTTTTAGCTTCACATCTCCATGATACGAATTCATAGTGTCCAAACCGCCCTACAAACCAATTTTTATCGGAATACATAAGGATACGCTTTTGCTACCTTAGAAAATTTAGAAACACAAAATTGTAAACTAAGGGAGTTTAGTGACTTTCTTAACAACATACCATTCCAGTTTCAATATGAAACGTTTCGAGTTAACAAGAAATTTTTATATATATATATATATATATATATATATATATATATATATATATATATATATATATATATATATATATATATATATATATATATATATATATATATATATATATATATAATGTTAAGAGAATTAACACTTCCAGGGCAACTCGTCTTTCAAGAATAAAGTAAAATTTCATAACAAACCAACTTAATAACCTTTTAATTAAATTTGCTTGACGTGACACGCTGACGGTCAGTCGTGAAAAATTGCCCCTTCGATATTATTCTATTAGTCCCTTGTTGCTTCTTCTAATCCTCTCTTGGGCACCGTGACTACGATAAACCTCTTATTCCAGGTACTAACCTGAACTCGGAGAAGATGCCTGGCCACCTGAATGACGTGAGGCACTGATTAAGATGTCTGCGACTCCTGTATGACTTGAGGCACAGATTAACCGCCCAGCATTCGCCGAAAGAGAAAGTTGGACGTACCCAGAATGCATCTGGATGCCTTCCGTGCTCAAAAGTCGGCGATCCTAGGAGCTGATAAATAGCCCCCCATCACAGGACAGGGAGAGAAACCAGGACACCACTTCAGAGCCAACATCCGTCTGTGGCTGAATGCCTCAGTCCTAGTATCTTAAACCCAGTGCCAACGGCTACATCCTTCCATTGGTACGACTACAGGAGCCATCTCTTCAGAATTAAGGTACAGTAAGGAACTGAGGTAGTCAAGTCACTTAGCTTTTTATTCTCCTAAACGTTTCCATTTCCAAGCGCAACTCTTACATAGACCTGTCCTGCCAAGATAAACTCGCGTCACAAGTTTATTCAGTAGTGTTTTATGAAAAAAGGAATTCTGACGCCCTCAGCAATAGCCTCTTATCCTCGCTATTACCATTAATTTATCAAGTGATAAATTAACGCTGTGGACCCCTCTGCCACGACTGTATGCTTGTTAGTTGCACCGAAGAATTGCCAATTGCAACCTTATGAACAGTGCCATTGAAGTTTAATCCCTGGCACCAAGTTAACAATATTATTCATTTATGTGCTGCTGCAGGAGCCCCTGTGGCCTGCCTTATCCCTCCTTGCGTTCTGATTTTGTATTGTAAATACATGCAGTTTAGTTATCCTGTGAGTTTCTCTCCAGAATCCCTCTAAAATAAGGCCACAAGCTCTTGTTCTTTCTCATTGTATTTTACTCTTGCAGGTGATACTGTCAGATCAGTGACATCCTTGTGGTAAGTTTTCTAGCGCCGCACCTTCAAGCTTAAGAATATATATATATATATATATATATATATATATATATATATATATATATATATATATATATATATATATATATATATATATATATATAATCCCATAAAACTTCAGCCGCATTGCTATACACAGCCGATCAAAACGACAAGACCAAACACAACCTATACCCGACTGTTTGTAAACAAAAAGGGCACGATTCGCAATATCGCTGAACACAGTGGTGTCATTGTTACAGAAAATCATATGGATAAATCTAATGTTCGATTTAACACTACGGAAAATCTACGTTCTAAAATGAAAGATATAAAACAGTACTATCCATGACAGCTCATGCAATGACATCGGTAAAGCCACATTGAACGCACCTATGATAAAATACCTATAATGAACGTATCAAAGGAAATATCTCCTCCAGCCCCAAACCATAGCAAAATCGCAACAACACATAGACACACCAAAAAAATGTTCTATTATGAAAAAGCATCATATCAAAGGCTGTTAATGTTCGCGCTGGATAATGCAATTTGCCCTGTGAAATGGAATGATGGTGTAGAATTATATATATAAACACCAGCGACAATCACAGAATTTTAACGGATACGGCGCCTATCCAGTTTAGTTTAGGTAATAACCTTCGGGGAAAAAAAAAAAAACTTGACAAAAGTGATCCTCTTTTCGTTTTGATAAAAATAAACGTTCATCAGCCTACAGTTGGATATTTGCTTAATACGCAAAAAATAATAACGGTCACGCTAAAATACATACACGTTCACTTCCTTTCGCATATACAGTATATATATATATATATATATATATATATATATATATATATATATATATATATATATATATATTTATATATACATATATATTATATATATACATATATATATATATATATTTATATATATATATATATATATATATATATACATATATATATATATATATATATATATATATATATATATATATATACATAAATACATACATACATACATACATAAACAGACGAATCGCAGGGGAAACAGACCGGGCAAACATCTTAAGGCTGAAGAGGTAAAGGCATATCTCTGACAAGTATCAAGTTTATTATGCCAACGTTTCACATCACATGATGCATCCTCAAGGCTGGAAAATTACAGATTATAAATACGTAAAACATCACTTATACACCGGAAAAAAATGTACAAAATTTTCAACATTTACAAATACAAAAATTAAAACAAGAACTTGCAGGAGCTAAAAAGTGACTAAAAAGACAGGGAGAAAATAAATATACGAAAGATACTTATAGCGAACGTGGAAAGTAAACAAACAGGCAATTATGCTATAAACAGTTGTGTGGACGACGATTGGGTGTTTAGTGTTGGTACATGAATTTTTATAAAAAGCCACTCCAACACCACCAACTCGTCATTACGGGCAGATCCAATAATTTTAAAATCATTCATGTCCAAGCGGGCACCACAAATCTGAGAATGGTTCCGAACACCGGTTAGTTCGGGATTGGACAATCTGCAACCCGTCCTGTAGCTGACACCTTGATGGGAGCAGAAACGGACTTTGAGAAGCCTCCTTGTACATCCAACGTAGTTTCCAGACTACATCTGGGACAGGTATATTTAGTTATAAATAATGTTGGATGTCATTGAAGGGTTCAGTCTGTCCCTCACTCTGAAAAAAAGAACGTGTATTAGAGGATTTCGTAGGATCAACTTCAGATTTACAGCTGGCAATTCATGATTAATTAATTTCATATATTCATACATTGGATCTGCCCGTAATGACGAGTTGATGGTGTTGAAGTCGCTTTATATAAAAACTCATATACCAACACTAAACACCCAATCGTCGTCCACACAACTGTTTATAGCATAATGGCCTGTTTGTTTACTTTCCACGTTCGCTATAGGTATCTTTCGTATGTTTATTTTATCCCCGTCTTCTTACTCACTTTTTAGTTCTTACCTCGGTAGGTGTTCCTTTCAAGTTTTTGTTTTAATTTTTGTATTTGTAAATTTTAAAAAAATTTTGCAATTTTTTTTCGGTGTATAAGTGACGTTTTACGTATTTATAGTCTGTAATTTTCCAGCCTTGAGGATGAGGCATCATGTGATGTGAAACGTTGGCATAATAAACTTGATACTTGTGAGAGACATACATGCCTTTACCTCTTCAACCTGATATATATATATATATATATATATATATATATATATATAT
The DNA here is from genome assembly GCF_040412425.1 of Macrobrachium rosenbergii. NCBI lineage: Eukaryota > Metazoa > Arthropoda > Malacostraca > Decapoda > Palaemonidae > Macrobrachium > Macrobrachium rosenbergii. Next base: position 21,416,965 of record NC_089743.1, on the reverse strand, counting down.
ATATATATGTATGTATATGTGTGTATATATATATATATATATATATATGTATGTGTGTGTGTGTGTGCATTATACACACATACACACACACATATATAATATATATATATATATATATATATATATATATATATATATATATATATATATATATATAATAGGTATATGATTAAACTCGAGCACATTTTCGTACCAGAGTACAAAGTGCAACGTCCAACAGCACTTACTGATCTATTATGAATACGGCGATTCTGGATATTCTTCCCAAATTGCATGTTAAAACCGACTCCACTAAGTGCTTCATGGGTTCTGCCATGCAATTCGCTTACTACCGATGCACCTGATGGATTCTCAAATGGCCATTACGGTATAAATAAAATCATACTCCAACGCTTTATTATTTTCGTGACATGCGGACCTCATTGCGACCCACTCATGCTCGCTTTGCTTTGTTTTGTGCCGTCTCAACTCGGTCATCATCGTGTGGACCCTCAATGACCAGCAGATTTTAAACTTGCTATTGATATTATTGCCATAGAAGAGACCTTACGATATCCCATATTATATTATCATGAAGTAAAATTATATTTCTGTCGTTAGACAGCTAAACTACATTACTACTTTTAGGTAACCATTTTGGAAAAAAATGCTATCATTACCGTACTGTAAATCTCTGATGTTTCTGTCATTCTAATCTCTTGGAAATAATCGCTGCTATTGGGTTACGGTAAATTCTTAATAGTTTCCATTTGCTGTGATGCAAAATAGTATTTGCTATCTTGTCATTCATAAAAAAAAAAAAAAATCTGGTACTTCTTCCTCACTTTTTCAGCGAGGAAAACTCACCCTCGGATACCTCTCTCATCCGAATTATGATAACTGTAATATTGATCTGTGTGGATAATTACTGTTTATATATGTACACACACACACATATGCATGAGGCCATCATGTAATGTGAATTGTACTGTAAGGCACATCGGGAGTGGAATGAGTAAATGCTCTTGGGAGTTGAATTTGTTTCAATTGCGTTTCTTTTATGGAGCCATTGTAAAGAAGGTTTGTTAAATCACACGGGTCTTAGAATTCTAAAGTCTACAACCTTCTTAAAACATATGTTACTGCTTTAATAATATAATATTTAATAATCCTGTGCTTTGGTTACTCGTTGTATGATTCCTTTAGGGATGAACAGTATTCTCTTTCTGTATTCTCTGCTTCATCTGTCAGTTCTAGGCTTAGAAAGGATAATTAAAAAAAAAAACACTAACCTTTCAGCACTAGCATCTAGTAAGAAAAAAAACGGAAAAAGTTTAGTTATATTGCGATCTGGATTCTTCTTTCTTTTGTTATGGTTTACTATAAAAAAATATACTAACTTTTTTTAACTGTCATGACTTATGAGAAATTGTTTTCATTGTTAAAAAGGAATTCGATTATTTTGTTAAGAAGTTTTCAGTTCTTAATTCTGATAAACCTTTTTTCGTACGAACATCCACTCTTTCTTTCTGCAGGCATTTCTGATCAATTTCCTTTAACTCTTCAAAGCAGCCGAAAGTGTTTTATGGAAATTCCTGTTGTGTTAAATGGAGCAAAGGAAAGGAATTGGAGATATATTAGAACATCTTCCATACGTTTTAAAGGAATTACGGAAATTTATAAGAATAAATTTAAACAGATTTGTAGGTGTTTATGGCAACATTTCTTTATAGTTATCATGTTTCAAGTATCTCGCAAGAAATATTAATCTACACAAGAAATACCATGTACTTCACGAGAATTTCTTCTTCACTTTTAGACGGAAGGGGAGATGTTTTACAAGAATATCTTCACAACTTTCGAAAGGAGTGCAAATTATTTACTGAGAATTTCGGTCCAAACACTATTTTTGTTTTTCATGTTTGGCTTGAATCAGATCATTGCATTGCCCGTCAAATGGCTTTTGTTTGAAAAGAGAAAAGTATTTAGTCAAGCAAAATAAACCGTATTAATTATTTATTTGTTATTGATTCAAATAATTCTACCCATTATTCTAGAATCTGGACTATTTGTCCGACATGTAAGTATGGGTGGAAAAATTAAACTCCTTTCATAGACAACTTTCAGGTAGAGTCACCAGGCGGCCATTTACATCCAACAAAAATTTTGGGAACGCGAGCATCGTCATAAAAATGAGGAAATAATAGGTTTAAAGCTATTTCTAACCTTTAAAACACTCAAATTCTGGGCTAATATTTCACGATGTTTTTACGTTGGAGATCACCTTAACAGCTGAACAATATATCACAGGGCTCTTAATCGAAAGAAAACAATCTATTTGCAAAACTCGAATATTTTACGTAAAGAGGTAATGAATTTCTTTTCCAAATCATTTCAGCAACTGACGCCCATCAACGGAAAATATAAAACAAACAGCCCGAGGCCAATACAGACCTTAAAATAACGACAGTGTCTAAACTTTTTTTCCTTCACAGTAAAGTTCACCGACAAACTTGACAACAAACTGGAACTAAGTACCAACTTGATCAAAGTTTTCAAAAGTCGTGTGAAAGAAAAAAAAAAATGTAGCAAAGTAGACCAATTCCTTCACCCTATGTTTAGGGACGCTTCCTTCACAAGAGTCGGGCCCGAACTTGTTCGTGACCTTCTTAGATTGTTTTTTTTTTTTTTTTTCGTTCTTCCAAGTTGTCATTACTCTTGTTTCTACTGCTGGCTACAAAAACATCTACGAAGTTCTCACAGATGTGCCGGTGTTTATGGTGTATTTATTAGCATCATTAATATAACTCGATATATATATATATATGTGTGTGTGTATAAGTATGTGTGTTATGTATTTATTAGCATCATTAATATAATGATGTATATATATGTGTGTGTGTATATATATATATATATATATGTGTATATATATATATTTATTAGCATCATTAATATAATATATATATATATATATATATATTATATAATGTGTGTATGTGTGCATAAGTATGTATGTGTGTATGTATGTACGTATGTATATACACATATACAATTCTACACATTTATATGAGAAGAGTTTATTCCAATAAATTTATTCCAACAAATGTTGTATAACTCCTCTCCATAAAATTTGGAACCCAAAGCTTGGGAGTTAAGGAGAAAGGACGTGCTCCCGAGGACGTGAAACTAATTATCAAATAATGTTGCCATTTTTTGAAGACAGAAGTTTTCGGGTTTTCCAGCATCATCTTCCATCCAGTTTTCTTAGAAGTGGACGTTTCAGGAAAAAATGAATGATTTACTACATGTGCAATGGCAATTGAAAGAGGAAGCTACCGTATTTCTAAAAATATTGTAGCGTATTTTGTAAACATGTAGCGATAATAATCATCAGTATATCACCCTTCTTACAGACTGTGACATATTTTAAAGAAGTAGGAGATTATATATGAGAGTGAAAAAATTAGTATTAGAAATTTGTATTTATTTATATATTTTTATACTGAAGATAATTCAGAATATACGAAGTTTCTGATATTGAATGAGAGAGAGGGTTTCATTTTCATATAATTCTAAATAATCCCTTACAAAATGCAATGAAGATAAAGTAAAAACGCGAACCAAGATTAACGTAAAGAGAATGTACACTTATTTCTTGACTTTTAGGCAATGGTGATTAATTGATGACATTATTTCCATGGATAAGAGCTAAACTCTCACAAAACTCTAACTTGAGCGTCATAATAGCTCAGAAATATTAGACTTCCTTTAAACACTCCATAAAATCTCTTTCCACGCTGGAGCGAAAGATATATATTCGCTCGCCTCTTTATGACATGCACCATCAGCCGGCCATTCATCAAACTTATAAAACGTTATAAACCTGAATTTCTTATTATAATTCAGGCCCCCTGTCCAAGCACTTCCTCCGAAGAATATCGCGCGATATTTTCCCTTTAAATTTTTCAGACCGAATGATTTTAAATCTGACGGCCTCTATTTTCATAAATCTCTTCAGATATATTTCAACGTCTTGAAAACTTTCTTGAAAAACAGACATGATAATGAATAAACATCGCAGACACATGAACGCACACCCACACAAGCACTATATATATGCATACATATACATATGTAGATATATATATATATATATATATATATATATATATATATATATATATATATATATATAATGAACCTAAAAACCAATAAACGCTAGAAGCTACAATACGATAGTGCAAATGAGTGAGTCCAGCCATCTTCATCAAAATATAGCTGAATTTGACAGGTATAGAATGTCTGACCTGAACTAGACTTATGGCCGTCTTCGCAGTAGTGCGCATTAGTGAATCATGGCTGGAACCTCTCGTGCACCGGTTCGAGTCCTACAATGGAAAATGAAACCTTTTTCCTTCATTTTTTTCTCACACGAGACAAACGTATTAAAAAAAAAATAACGCGAAGAAGTCGAGGCAACTGTGTCTATTAGAGATACGCACACACAATTTATTCCCAAGGTACAGTGAATCCGATATTGAACAAGTTTTGTGGCTTTATATTTGAGAATACAAAAGTCGCTTATACACAAATGATATATATACTTTCAAAAATATAAGTCACCTCTCCCTCTTAAGAGTGCAATGATCCAGCAGATGAACTTAATTCAGGTATTCAATTAAAATGAAGGTAGTCGCGCTAGTAACACAGCTGAATAACAAACACAGTTTATGGGAAAACACTGCCCCTTCCTGGAAGAATCTCTTCAATAATCTTTTAATCCTCTTCCTTGATCTAGTGACTGCTCGAGCCTTTCTTCTAGGTACCGCCTTTGGAGACCAAAGAGAGTTGAACACGTGGTTCCCATATGGGTCTCACATGGCCGAGCAATATAGAAAATGGACTGCCAATCGAGCAACGATAACGCCACCTGAAATGAGGAAGGATGTAATCCTTACAAGGGCATAAAAGGACGCACAATAACCCGTGTGTTCTCAGAATTCGAGCAACCAGAGAAATGCCTGGCCCTGGACTGAAGACATTTGTCCCTTGTCACATCCACTCCATCGGAGCCCTGATTTCCCCATGTGGCTGCTTTGAGCCTGAGTCTTTCTTTGTGGTGAAAGCCCCTACTTCATGCCCTCCCTGCTGGCACTGAAGAGGAGGTCCCATCTCGTACGGAAAGGTAACATACCCAAAGTGAGGTTTTGAATTAGTCACGACTCTATTATTCTTCTATTGAATTTATTTTCCTTTCTAAAGTGTGATCTTTTCAAGAGACCTAATTTGTTTTGTACAGAGAGTAAATTATTCCAGGTTACGCTCATTCCAGTGCCTACAATCGAGCTGCTCTGGCACCTTATTGCAACCCCCTCAATTCCGTAATTTCCTAATTAAATCTGTAAAAGTAACCGATGCATTCTCGTTTGCAGACGAGTTGCTAGCTGTGGAATCATCTTTTCACCCCTGTGCTTCTGCCGTGGTTACAACCACTGCCCTCACCCAATAGTGTCCTAAAAAGTGGATTTTTCCCCTGTTCATGTTACTGTGTAAAATACTGTAATTTTAGTTATACGTCAGGAATCTGTTTTCCCGTCTGGTTTTGCAAATTCCCCATTATTATGATCTAGCTTGTTAATGTAAATGCAAGTGATTTTGAGTGAACTTGAAGTGTTTACCTGAACTTTCCCTATTGAAGTAAAGCCTTCAGCTTGCATTTTTCCTTATTAATGTTTTTGTGAATCCACACCTGCAGTCAGAATTGAACCCACTTAGTAAATTCCTATTCTTCCCCAGGTAACTCTTTAACAATATATATATATATATATATATATATATATATATATATATATATATATATATATATATATATATATATTATATATATATATATATATATATATATATATATATATATATATATATATATATATATATATATATATATATATATACACAGCATGCATAAATCAAACCCGTTACATCGAATATTAACAATGATAATCAAAAAATACCAAACGAACAGACCACAACAAATGACAATACTTAAAACGAAATAATCAACCCGTAGCAAAATATCTGAAGTCTGCTTTTAGAATGAAGTATCAAAGTTAGGTGTTGGGGATTGCTTGTCGAAGCAAACGATTGTAAAAAAAGTTACCCAACAGTTCTTACATCATTGCATTAAATCATGTCATAGACACTGATATTAGTGAAAAGAAACGGAACCGAGACAACACAAACTCTGGATCCAGACGATGTTTGTGAAGAGACACCAATTCGTAGTGCTATGTATTTCGATAAACTCTACGGAACAAAATGCAACTTTTAATGAAATATTTAGCGAACAACTTCGCCTACTGACGTCATAAATTCTAATAAACACTGCGTCGGTAACATCATAAATTCTAATACAGACGGCGACAGGGCACATATTGTTCGCCAATATAAAACAGGTAAACGAAAAAATTCTTCTCTCCAAAAAAAAAAAAAAGGAAAAATCCAATATTTTGTAAAATTCCGGTCAACTTTGTCCTCTGAACTTTTGAGCCATAAATTTTCTGCTGGGTTCTGGTGCCATTTCCTTTAAATATATAACTAAGAACGCTATTTTTCACAGCCTTGACCCTCTCTTTTTTCATTTTTTCCCTTGACCACTTGCCCGAATGTAACGACTAACATCCCTTTCCTATGAGTTTCGCTTTTATGTTCGTTCTCCTATTGCGGGATACAATTTATCGGGGTAATTTTATTAATCATATATATATATATATATATATATATATATATATATATATATATATATATATATATATATATATATATGCTTATATATATATATAATATATATACATACATATATAAATATATATATACTGTATATAATTTATATAATTATATATATAGATATTTATATATAAATACATATATATATATATATATATATATATATATATATATATATATATATATATATATATATATATATATATAAACAGCAGGGTCCGTAAAACACATCATAAAAGCCATGGTTTAATCAAGAAACGTTTCGAACATTAGCTCAGTGCACCTTCAATCTGTAAAATTAACACAAACTCATTAAAATATTACAAATCAATAAAATTACTATAAACATAATGTACTAATTATAAAAACTAAAATAAACCTTAACCATCAACTTTACTTAAAAAGAACCACAAGAATTGTTTATAGTAAGAGACAGACCCAGTGCTTAACGACCTATTAGAGTGGAGGAGGAAGAACGAACGACCAGGAGTCAGGAAAGAAGACCCACCCAAGACTTCAGTCATGCTAGATATAGAGAAGCAGCAGACACGTTGGAGTTTAAAGACGGAACCAGCCGTTTAATGTATAAAGACTGAAGGGTGGTGAGGTAGTTATTGTGGCTTGTGCCGCCAATAATAGAAAAGTGTTTCCTATCGACTTCAATCCAGCATATAGAAGCATGGTTCCTAATGTTAGAGAATTCAGGTGTGCTAATTCTCTGTCCCGTTCTGAAACTATGTCCCATGTGACTGCAATATCTCACCTGCAACAACCTTCGACAAGAACCAACATAAATACCGGGACATCCCGGGCGCTTAAATTTTTGTAATGATGGATCTCATGAAGGTCGGCGGTTTGTCTTCGTGGTTGAAAAATGTGCAAGTCTTAAGAGGATTGATAGGGATAAGATGCATATTAGGACAGCTAAACTCTTATTCAATTAATGTGTTCCATTTTAATTATAAACCTATCATCTAAGATAAAAGGGATGGTACCGAATAGCTTTTTCCTTTGGACATTGTAAGAGGGAGTCGGCTCAGAAAGATTTTGCAAAAGCAGTCTGTTAATAATTTTATAGACCACATTTTCTGGATGAGAGTTCTGTAAAAAAAAAACTTACTAAAATCTCTATCTTATTGTGCAAAAGAGACCAGCTCGGAGAGTAACTAATAGCCCTGTAAACCATAGTTTAAATGGAGTTCCATTTAAAATTCTTAAAACATGAACTATAAGAGTTATTGGCGAGTCCTGTGTACAATTTTTTTTCTGTACACCGACGTGGTAAATTCACCATATCTCAACCGACTCTGTCTAAGACAGGCAGAGGGTTGTTACTTTAATTTTCCATAGCAAATTTCATATTTTGGTGTTGTTTATTGATATGACCTAGGGACATCTCATTTTGCCAAGGTTGTTTGAATAACACAAAAGTGTAATCGACATACCGTCTATAGTATGTGGGTTTGCACACATCTGGGCAGTTAGCTAAAATAGTTTCTTCTAAAGAAGACATAAAAATATTGGCAAAAACAGGTCCCAAAGGGGTTCCCATGGAAACTCCTTCGAGAAGCGTCTTAAAGAGTTGTCTACTGGAGATATGAAAAATTACATGTTCGTAAAAAATCTTATCTAAAATAATGCTAATGGTTTCATTTAAAGGAACATTAGTAAAAAGTTATTCTACATCAAAACTAGTCATATGCAGATCACTATCCCTTAGAACTATTTGTGCTTGGAACTCGTACCCATTTTTCAGTGAGAATTGGTAATAAGCAAATTCGTTAAGTAAAGTAACTAAATATTTAAATATTGAATATGCTTGACTATTATATGCTGCCCTAATAGTTCTAATGGGAACCCCCTTCCTTGTGTATTTTAGGGATACCATAAAAATACTAAATGAAGAGCCTGTTACAAATAGTTTTTGGTAAGTGGTTTCATCTAAAATGCCCTCATTTTTTAATTTTCTTAAAACCAGTTAGTTTTATCCTCCCTTTTACAAATTTCTAAAAAATTTAGTTCACCGAGACACTGAAATTTGGTGTTGTCTGCGAGGATGTGATTAACCTTATCAGTGTAGTCCTGCTTATTAACTTTGTACAGGTTTCATGTAGCAAGAAAGATAATTTATGTTGTAAGCCACTTAATTTGTTAATCAAATTTCAACCTTTGACTCAAGGACCTTGAGTCTTTGAAAAAGCATTTCAAAAGAAAAGTAAAAATCAGCATACTTAGGTCTGTAGGAAGGCAAACAAAAGTCAAGACCAAAATTCTTCCCTCTTAGAAAGCACATAATAAGAAAAATTAAAGATACAGTAGTTTCTATTATTAAAGTTAGGAATAACAATACCTAGAGCTTTTAGTTTTTTCTGATGCCGTGTTTGTACAGACGAGACATAGTCATTAAGAAATTATTAAATAGTTTTTGGTGCAAAAAGCGATCAACAAATGACAGATCTTGAAACAGCAGTTCACGTAATTGACAGCCAGTGGTATGAGTGTTTTCACTAAGTCGCTGTTTCGTCCTGATTTCCTTCTTTATTATCGTCTAAGGCGATTTTTTTTTTTTTTTTTTTGAATTCCGTGTGATAAAGCGATGTCTTGTGGAGTTTGAATCTCACAAACTTCGGGTATACGCTGTAGAATAGACAATACTGCAGAAAATCCAAATCTAAGGTTTAGCTTCTCCAACCCCCTCGAGGTGGACAAGGTCACTGGCGGATATCGATGTCTTAGGATCTGAGAGAATGCCGAACCTGGCGAAGTAGTAGCTTGATAACGAAGAGGAAGGCGAAGAAAAGCCGATGCACCATTGCAGGCGTATTAAAAGGCTCCAGATAAGGTATCATATCAGCAGGGTCCGCAAAACACATCATAAAAGCCATGGTTTAATAGAATCACTTTTTACTAATGTTACATTAAATGAAATCATTAGCATTATTTTAAATGAGATTTTTTACGAAGAACGTGTGCTTGTGTGTGCAAGTGGACGACTGCGTATGAGTGTGCTTTTTAATCTTTAGCTATCTTCAGTTATTAATAACAATTATCTTAAAATCCTACAGTGTCGTTAAACAAAATCCCGCATGAGTCTAACCAACCATGAAGATTATCCGTTTCATCACAGAGTTTAATTCCTCTGTCCTATTGCTCAGGAACAGCGGTATAATGACAATGTGTGAAGTGACTATTCAGATATAGTGACAGGGCGGTGTGAATAGTATTATTTTTAGGATTGATATATTATCTTATGCAGGTGGGGTGGTAGCCTCACCACAAAATTACAATTTGTAAAATTAGAGTAGGAAAAATATAGCATACAGACCATACAATTTGGTAGTTAGGTCTGCGTTCAAGAGAGTCAAGCATAATGCGTTCTGTTTCTCCATACAAATCATACTGTTCTCAAGGACAGTCTTCAAATCGGTTGAGGGCAGATCTGGCATTGTATTCTTCGGTCACTAATGCTGCAAGTAAAGATCAGTATTCTCATGCGCGATGTTTATTGTAGTAAAACTCATGGATCCTCATATACAGGGCCTGTACTGATGATGTGATGTCTAATACTGATGGGTATCAGAACAGTGAGAAGATTAATTTAGTCAACAAAATCATAACATCCACAGTATGTTTGTTTTCCTGTCACTGTTGGAAAGAAGAAACATGCGGAGCTATAGTGGAAGCTACGGTGGCAACTACAGACCTGGAAGCCTTTTCCTGACAAAACAACCGTTCCAATATACATTTTCAATAATATCTAGTGGTCGCGAACAATAAGAGTAAGTAACAGCGTATATCCCAATTCTTCAACTGCTTTTGGATCCTTGAGGACTTGAAAAATTGATAAAAAAAAAATTTTTTATCTCTAAAATAGCAGGATGTGTATTAATATCCATATCTACATTCATACCGAAATGAAGACAGAACAAATTGTTCACATATTTTCAGCCTTTCTCACCTCATATTTTTATTCCTAGACATTACCATGTCGGAGCTATCACTCTGCTGGGTCCGCGTTCGATTCTCCGACCGGCCAATGAAGAATTACAGGAATTTATTTCTGGTGATAGAAATTCATTTCTCGCTATAACGTGGTTCGGATTCCACAATAACCTGTAGGCCCCGTTGCTAGGTAACCAATTGGTTCTTAGCCACGTAAAATAAATCTAATCCTTCGGGCAAGCCCTAGGAGAGCTGTTGATCAGCTCAGTGGTCTGGTTAAACTAAGGTATACTTAACTTTTATCTAACCATGTCGGAGATTTACCCGTTTATCCAAATGGCCGAAAAATCTCAGTATCATCCCTTTCCGAACCTTTTCTATTTCTCATTTGAATTCTTTCACCCATCGAATGCCTGAACCATTATGTAAGCTGGGTTTTACAACTATTTAAGATTCCAGTGGTTATTTTGGATTAGGCAGTTAGTATACATGAAACTGCTTATTATTAATTAACAAGGTCAAGACTTTCAAATACTTCGTTCCCTTTTGCCTTCCAAAAACAAAAAATTCCATATATTGTCAACATTGCTTGATGCAATATCCCCTTTACTTTTTACTCAGTTCTTCATAAAATCTGCAATCATATGATACAGTAAAATATAGTGGATCCTAGATTCCTGTGCCCAAAAGAATGATGAGATTACTCTCAAATTTAAACTGCATCTTCCTTTACTAATTAATTCAACTCTTCACTACACGTGACCATAATCTGTGATAAATTTTAAGTTTCGCCGAAAAAGACAGACAAACTGCTCTAAAGCCAACTTCGTTAGCCGCTGCTAACGAACACAAAACCTACTCGAATACAAGAGCGCAAAACTCCGTTGGTGCCCCTAACAGTTCCTCCTGGAAGACATCCTCAGAAGGCGCAAGAGATGAACCCGAACCGGAGGTCTTTCAGAAATCATAAATCACCTCGTGTGCGAGAGGAAGATACGGGGTGTAAATCTTCCGTGGGATGAGACAGGTCTCCTCGCGAGCTAAGATAAGATGTTCTTCAGAATTAATTAATTAATGACAGAGAGAGAGAGAGAGAGAGAGAGAGAGAGAGAGAGAGAGAGAGAGAGAGAGAGAGAGAGAGACTCACCAACAGAGGTTATGCAAAAAATGAAATGGTTAAAAAGATTCGTGGGAACATTTCTTCTGTAAAAACTCTGTTTTACTGTTTGTCATTCAACTTAGTAATCCCACAAGGCACGAAACTGAAATTCATTTAGCAGTCGAAGGGGTCACCACCCTTCCCCCTAGAACACTAAACAAACTTTATTTTCGTGCTTTGTTATTTCGATTAAATGAATGGTTACATGAATGGTTACAGTATTCTGTCTCCACGGAGATCTCCCATTAGTACTTGTTTTTTGTTTTAAAAAAGCATTATTATCATCATACTCATCATCGCCTCCAACGCCGTGTGACGCAAAGGTCTCTGTGAAATTCCGCTATTCATGTCTTTGCTGTTTTTTATTTTCCACAAATCTCCACATCTTCAGCCTCCTTTCTCACAGTTTTCATCTAAAGTCTAGGTCATCACAGGAGCCCAGCAGATGGCACTATCAAGCACTATCCTCCCAGGGGTTGTGCGAATTTTCTTTTTCTCTAACACTGTCCTGCCACCGGAATCCTAATATTTTTCTTAAAGTTTTATTCTCAGTTCTACAATATCTTTTAGATATAATTTCATTGTCAAACTAGACTTCTGTATTATCTTATTTTCGTATGTAATGTCATTCTATTTGGAGATAAAATCTTATTCAACCTGCTCATTGTTTGATTCGCCTTATTTTTTGGTCTTTCAGTTACGAAAATTTCAATCATTATTCTGGAAAATATGAAAGACTGATCATTATTCTGGAATATTTGAAAGACTGAGCATTATAATATGTATAAATATATATAATATATAATAAATATATATATATATATATATATATATATATATATATATATATATATATATATATATATATATATATATATATAGGTAAGTGTCCAGGAAAAATTAAGTCTCTTTACAATTTAAAAATGTATTACTTCTTGAACCCATGGAAAATAAAAATTTTGAGAAAAACACATTGAAACAGACAAATATGACCATCGACTGCAAAAATTATCAGAACAAAATGATCGATATGATAGTAGATATTTAAGTTTTTATTTTTGCTTGGTTTGAGTAAACTTTCAGCATTTCCCAAAAAGCTTGCGAAGACCAACTGCATCAAAGAGCTGAACTTTGGGTATCAAATGAATCAGAGTTTTTGACCGGATTGTTACTGGAGATGAAACTTGGATCCATCATATGACAGAAAGTAAAATTCAATCAAAGCAATTTCAAGAGGTTCAGCTGCCATGTTCGAGATCTGCCCAGAAGGTTATGGCAACAGTGTTTGAGTGATTTTGATTGATCTTGAAGGACAAAAAAACAATCGGGAACTACTACAAAGATTTTTGAAGAGATCGAGGAAAGTGAGAATTTTGTCCATCATGATAACGCTCCAGCACATTCATCAAGGGTTGTTCGATCCTCCTTATAGTCCTGATCTTGCTCCTTCAGATTTTTTCTGTTCCCAAAACAAGGAACACTTAAGAACCGGTTTGAATCTTTGGATGCTGCTAAACATGCAGTTTCAACATGGTTTAATAGAAAGGCCCCAAATTTCTACAAAGAAAAGAGGTCCTTGAAAAGTGTATAGAGGAGTGATGTAGAAAAATGATGTTTGAACTTAAATAAAGAGTATATTGAATTTTTCCTGAACTTTTGACTTACCCCAAGGCCATCCCTATCCAATCCATTAAGTCCTTTAAAATTTAAAAAAATGTATTGTATCAGCAGATATTTAATTATTTTTTTGTTTGATTTGCATGAACACATCAAGACAGTACTCGATTTCCTGCCATGCAGTCCATTGGCATCAATGATCTTTTGCTTGAGATCAGTGATGGTTCACACGATATCTTTGTAACCCCATAGAAAGAAGTCCAAGGGATGGTTGGTGAACAAAGGTCATCAATCCACCGGTCGGGAACTGTTTGATTTGGAACATGCAGTCTCCAATGTGGTGGTGCACCACCTTGTGGAAAAAATGGGTTGAAGGTGATGTTGTGTTGCCACATTCAGAAAAGGTTAAGGTAAACATCCACAGTAATTGATGGTTGAAGAAAAATGTACCAATGGTTGCACATGATCCCACACCATATACTCACCCTTGGACTATCTCGGTGAAGTTCCCTAGTCACATGGGGATGTTCTGATCCCCAGATTCTCACATTATGTGTGTTCAGTTTCCCTGAAACATGAAATGTTGCCTCATCACTAAAACAAACTCAGCTGAGGAACGTTTCATCCTCAGAAATTTGTTCCAGCATGTTAACTGCAAACTCTTTTCGTCTTGGTTCATCATTTGGCTCGAGTGCCTGAATGAGTTGCACTTCGTAAGAGTACTATCACAAGTTCTTGTGTAGGAGACTGTGCACTGTTGAATGTGGTAGCTGTAAGTGTCTGGCAGCAGTACAGATGGACTTTGTAGGGGAACGATCAAAGGCTTGTCTTACACGTTCAATGTTTTCTTCATGTGTTCTTGGTCGTCCACTTCTCCATTTATTCAACACTGTCCCTGTCTCCATACATGTCTTGTGCCATGCGTGAACTGACGGACGTGACAGTGGATCTCTTCCATACCTAGTTCAGTAGTTTCGCTGAGTCTGCATATCCGATTTTGTTTCAATAAACCATGACACACACTGTGCCTTTTCTTGAGGAGTAGCCATTTTTTTATGGGTCTCTTTAATAATATCTCTTTCATTAGCAGGTTACCTGAAATACACAAATGCAATGTGATTAAAAACTTTGATAACTGCTAAGTACACAGAACAAATCTGATTAAAATATCTCATTAATGGCTTTTGTAATATATTTTTCAAATTGTAAAGAGACTTTAGGGACACCATGTATGTGTATGTATGTATGTATACATAAAAATATATACACACACAAACGCACACACACATATGTATGTATAAATGCATATATATATATATATATATATATATATATATATATATATATATATATATATATATATATATATATATATATATATATATATATATATATATATCCAAGTGCTGGTTATCAAGACTCGTGCAATTTAGTAAAGTGGCCTTGTGGTTTAGTAAGGTCTGGCGGCGAGATTTTATTCTTGACTAAACAGTTCGCATATAAATGGAGCGGCGATAATTGAATTGTTTCATTTTGCATGACACCAGCCTCACTCTGGAAAACGGTTGACTGCCTGACGTGTATGCCTAAGAACTATAAATGCAAAAGACTTGAGAATATGCGTAAACATTTTCATTCAAACAAACTGATTGCCTGATATAGGTTCCTCACACGCCTGCGCGTATATATATGTACAATTACGCTATTAAATATTGCATCACTTTACGAAATATACCGTCCGGATCGTTTTTCTTTTTAATTTTCCATACAATTAGTTTGATAAAAAAAAATTTTTATAACATGAAAATTAGAATCAATTATCACAAGTAAAAAATAAAACTGCAAGAAAAAACTTGTTTTATGTAAGTTTTAGTTTTCTGTAAAAGAAACTATTGAGATGGCTATTTGTCTGTCCGTGCACTTTTCTGTCCCCCCCTCAAGCCTTAAAAACTACTGAGGCTAGAGGGCTGCAAATTGGTATGTTGATCATCCACCCACTTTTACTGAATATATGCAACAAACATAATTTACTGCTGTTTTTCTTTAAGTGTGTTCGAAAGAATACATTGACTTATCTTTAGATACTGTTGTTGTTCTTTAATTATATTCTAGAGCATTTATAGAACTTTCATTAGTTAATATTTTTCTACTGTATGCAATTTTTTAATGTTACGTTTCAACCTCTCGCTCACTATCAACATTATCTACCACCCATTACGGATGTTAATAATATATCAAAATGTATTATTTTTGTTTTTCTGTTTTACCTCATTATGGAGAGTATAAACATTTTTCTCTCAATTCAGCAATACGGCTTCAGACTTCATATATTTGCGTAACGACTGTCAAAGACCACAATAATGATTATGAAAATATAATACCACACAAATACTTATAAACAAAATCACACTGCACAAACAAACAAACACACACACATATGTGTGTGTGTGTGTGTGTGTACCATTGGGATGCAAAATACTGCATCAGTCCCTTTAGTGTTTCAGACAGTAGGGATAAAGCAGTGTTCAGCAAGCAGTATCTGTCAACTATTCACCTGGCCGCGGAGGCGCATGATGTGCTATGGTGACAGACTAAGTTTCTGTTACTTGGCTACCGGTTGCCCTAGAGCAAGCGCCTTTGCCTGCACAAGGCTGGCTTAGTCTAAAACGAAGAACCGAGTCACTTGCTTATGCATATTATGGCAGCCAAGCTAAATAACATTCTGTTTAAAGGAAATTAAAATTGTTATTGTACTTTTGTATGTTTTTTCTTTAAGAATTGTGGTATTAATTTTTTCTTGTGGCCCAGCCTAACCATTTTTCTCGGTCTGAAGAAGATTTTACTTTAGCACTCAAAATTGTAGGGCTTTATATATATATGGAACACTCAGCCGATTCCCCAAGCAAAGACAGCCGTACAAAAAAACAGAACGGTCAATGGGACATTCATACTTAACTGCTCATAGAAGAATAGTCCTAATCTGCAGAAAAACTGCATTTTAATACCCGATTCTTGTATAAAAACGCCCTTCCCTTATATTGGTTCTTCCAGTTCCTCTCGCCAGCACTCTTAGAGTTCCTTCTCCTCCCTCCTCTCACATTTTTCCACAACCTATCGTCCACACTTCTCTCCACAGAGCTAAATAATCCCTTAACACTCCAACTCACTTCTCACCTGCTGTAACATTTCAACTACTTTTCCAATGTATCTCCACATTTCAGTACTTACTCTACCACATAAACTGTAAAAATAAAAAAAATCTCAAAAGCTTCAACCTGTTTTCATTCATCCAAATTCATATTAAACACTTCATATCCATGAAAGAGAGGTCCAGTTATTTTGAATACACCCTCCTATCTCTTGCTTCATCTATTCTGTGATTCAGCTTACCGTCTTCCTTTAGATTTTACTCACAAATACTATCACTTCACTATCCGTACTAATAATCAGTGCTCCATTTCCAGGGTTTCTATTTACCCTTATGTGCATAATGTTGCTTTCAACTATTTCCCCCTTACAGTATATACACATCTATAAGTGTGTGTGGATGGAAGTGTGTGTGTATGTGTGTGCGTGTGTATCTGCGTCTGAGTCTCTGTGCGTGTAGAGACAGATATAGAGACATAGGTATGACGATATCAGTGTAACGTATATTTTCAATATTTCCAAGTATTACACCACAAAACAGATAAAATCGTATTTTTATGTCCACGAAAATCACGATTTTAAAAAAAATTTCTACTCCTCAGTTCTTATTTTCCTCCGCTCCTTCTAATCAGTTCTTATCCTTTATCCTGTCTCAACAGACTTCCTACGTAAAGTCTTTAAATACTTCGGTTTTTCTATCACTTATCTAAATACTTTTTCCTGTGCACCGTTACAAAGGAAACTTTTCTTTCAAGACCCTCCTGTAACTTGTTTTCCTGCGGGTCTATGTATTCATCTGGTAAACAATATCTTACCATTTTTAACGTCTCCAAACAGACTCTCATAAGTAGCTATTCATAGGTAACCAATTCTCATTTTAAAATCAAATTTTAATCCACTACTAATCTTTTGAAAGACTTGCCCTCAATACCCTTACTAAACGCTTATCCCCTTTCCAGCCTCTCCGAGTTTCCTTCCCCTCTTCACCACGAATGGAAAAGGAAAATACAATCACAATTTCATCATATATAATAATTATCTACGAATACATAGTCAGGAATTCAATCATTTCTAATAGTCATTTAAAACCAAAGTCCTTATTTCTATTACTTCAAAAATTAAAACATGACACCGGTTTAGGTTCGATCCCAATGTGAGTCAGAAAGTTATTTCTATTGCATACTGACTGTGCGTTGATCTCCGTTAGTCTTTTGCACGATAAAACCGAAATAAAAAAAGGTAACAGAACAATTCATTCAAACTACTGGCTAACATAGTTACTGACTAACATCGAAGCCAAAATGACATTTCTTGTTTATATTTTTAACCACAATGGCTATTTTACCATCGCATGCGAATGACCTTTTATGTTTTCCTTTTCAAGCGTTAGCCGCATTGGCTATTTGGGTCGTGCGTATCAATGACCACGGTCGAATAGGTAAAGGGATTTACTCAGCCATTAAATAATGTAATTAAATATTCACGTAACACCTGTTAATTGCCTAACAACATTTGATACTTTGAACTCCCAAGTCAAATTGGAAGAGCTTCTGTGATATTCATTAAAAGGTTGAACTGTTAACGGCATGAAATGTAACTGTTTTTATATATATATATATATATATATATATATATATATATATATATATATATATATATATATATATATATATATATATATAAATTTTTGTCACATACACTGTGACACTTTATATTCATAAATAAAGTTCTTCGTCTCCACCCCCACCCCCGTCCCTTTCCGAACCAACTTTCTCTGCTCTATTTTCTTGGTTTCCATCTAACCGCATAAACGTATTCTTGCTAACAATAACTATATATTTTTTCCTCTTGCAAACACTTCCAATTCCTTTCAGCAGTGTTTGAAGTTTCTCTTTACTGTCATCCAGGAACTCTTGATAATCTACAAACATCGACCATTACACACTCCACTCAAAATTTAATTCTTATCCCATAACTTTGTGTCTGTATGTACTGACATCCTCCAATTTCTTGAATGATTCTTAAGGATACTGGCCAGCCACAGATATGAAACACAGCCTTGTATCAGACCCACTTTTACACGCAGTCAGTCTCCCGTCTCCCCTTATAAAAACTTGTAATCATTCTAAACAACTTACCTTCTATACCATACATCCTAAGAATCCTCGACATTGCCATTCTATTGAATTTACCATTAGCTCTTCTAGGTATATGTGTCCCATAACTTAAAACTATTCTCATAAATGATCCATAGCAAACACTTTATTCGAACATCTTCCTCCTTGTCTAGATCCACTGTTATTCCCTTATCAGTCTTACTAATACATATCCTGATTTCAAAATAGTACCATGCACCTTCCCTGGTACACTGTTATTATACTCTTCTATTTCTTACAGTTACCATTATAGTCTTCACGAAATTACAATAATTCCTTGGAAAAATGGAATTACTCAGCCTAATCTGTGGTGGACCACACTGGCACCATATGTCTTTGGGTCAGGCTCTTCTACCATTTCACCACTACTTACAGATGATGGTAGATTGGTTACTGGCTCTATGAAAAAGGCTGAACTGCCTCATCAAGCTTTTGAAGCCAAGTAATCAGCTGAGGAGGCCCCTCTCCCTGACACCTGTCATCCTCAATCTCTTTTTTCAAAATCTGCTTTTCTCTAGGGACGTCAAGAAAATCACTGATAATCTTGACAGCTGGGGTGGAAAAGATCCTGATGGTTTCTTCCCTTTATTTTTTAAAAAGATTTGTAGTGTGTTACCTCCCAAGATTAGTAGATTCTATCGATATTCAAGTTGACCCAGTATCTTTGCTGAGTAGTGCAAGCTTAGTATGCAGTGCCTGTTCCAAAGAGTGGAAGACTGCAGGCTGCAGTAACTACAGACCGATTTCTGTTATTCCTATGCTCTCTAAAGTTGCAGGAAAACTTATTTTAAGCAACTGTATAAGTATGTGGAATCTAAAGGATTGTTAGCTCAGAGTCAATTTGTAAAAAGGAAGCAGTTAGGTACCTGCAATGCTCTTTTAGATTTGATATGCCATTTGCAAGAGAACCTTGACAAGGGCTTCGAGTGGAGAGTAATTCAAATAGGTTTTAGTGCTGATTTCGATTCAGTAAATCACAAGGAACTTATTTATAAACTGCAGTATCTTGGAGTGGGTAGATATGTTTTAGGATTACTTCAAGATTTCCTTACAGGTAGGAAGCAGCGAGTTGCTGTTGACAGGGTCTTTAGCAAAACAAGACTTATTGTGTCTGTTGTTCCACAGGGTAGTGTTCCTGGTCCACTATTATATTTAGTCTGTACAAGTGATATTGCTGTTGGCATGGAAAACAAGAATATTCAATATACTGAAGATGCAACACTTGTCAGTATAGTAAAGACTCCATTCATAAGAAATGAAGCTGCCCTTAGTCTCAATCGTGACATGGAGCGGATTAGCGAATGGTGTAGTTGATGAGGTATGAGGTGAACTCCAGTTAAACCTAAACACTATTGATTAGCAGACCTTGTACAGGTTTTCCACCCCATCCTCCCCTTCAGGTGGACGGGACTCTGCTGAATGAGACCGAAGCTTTAACTATTCTTGGTGTAACTTTTGACTCACATCTTACTCTTGTGAAACACCTAATGAAAGTGTCATTAATGCCGTTCAACAGTTAAGTATTGTACATGTGGTCTCATATTAGAACAGTGATAAAGTCAATACAACCTGCTTTAGGTTATTTGTCCTTTCTTTACTAGACTCTAGTTCTCCGGTAAGAATGTCTGCTTCTGCCAGAGATTTATCTCATTTTGATACAATGATTCGTGGTGATAGGTTTCTGTTTCCTATTACCTTCTGTTACTACTTTCAAATGAACACCGTATTTTTTTGAAGCTTGAATTTCTAGTCAAAGGCCCCTGTGGTTTGTTCCATATGAATAGGGTTCACGCTCTGAATAATAATAATAATAATAATAATAATAATAATAATAATAATAATAATAATAATAATAATAATAACAACGTTTTTCCAAAAAGAGCAAGTATCCCTTCCGAAAAATCTTCCAGAACCTGCCCTTCCTCCAGACATGTTTTATAGACCCTGATCAGCCACTCAGTCACAATGCTACCAATGTACTGCAGCATTTCGCTTGTAATGCAAAAACCGCTGGTGCCTTTCTATTCTTTTCGCTTGTATTACAAAAACTCCTGGTGCCTTTCCATCTTTAACCTATTAACTTTCCTTCTTGCTTCACTATCAGCCACCTGCATTGAACAAATCACATAAATACTCATTCCAACTGACCATAATCCAACTTGCATCTTTTATGATGAGATCCATTTGTTCATTACCCTTTATCTCTACATTTATTTCCTTATACAACCGCTTCTTATTCTCTCTAGTTTCTTCTTCGTCGTTTATCCTTTATTTGCATTACTAGACTTCCTTTTCTCTCATATTTTTATCCTGACTACTACGTGCCACAACATCCCACTCTTTCTCCAGCAATAAATTAACTCATAAAGCATAAAAAAAATATATATATATGTGTGTGTATTTGTGTATGTATATATATATATATATATATATATATATATATATATGTATATATATATATATATATATATATATATATATATATATATATATATATATATATATATATATATATATATATATATATATATATATATATATATATATATATATATATATATATATATATATATATATATATATATATAAAATAGGCTGAGACAGACAATGCCCAAGGAAGATTAATTGACACAAAAATATGACAAATTTGCATGGGGGGACCTTAATTTAACCAAGTTGGAAGGGAATTCATCTCGCGGGCAAGCTAGGATTGACGTGGAATGTAACGAACCCCCTTAAATCCCTCGGTTGGATAAAGCTCATTAGAACTTTGCACATTACAAAGAATTTCCTTTGAGAAGGGAAAACTAACTTGGCCACAACTCTCCTTGCTTTGTGAGGAGTTATTTTTTGTGAAAGGGGGAAATATGGAAATTCTGGCTAAACCCTATGCCGTAAATCAGAGCAATTAATCCAAAACTATGGGTAGTCAAAAACTTTAAATATTTATATATAAAAAGTTTTATGACTATCCATAGTTTATAGATATACTTATAAAAGTCATTGCTTCCCTTATAAATCCCTCTGCATACGGTAATATATATATATATATATATATATATATATATATATATATATATATATATATATATATATATATATATATATATATATATATGTATATTTATGTATGTATAATATGTACATATATATTATATATTTATATATATATATATATATATATACACACACACACACATATATATATATATATATATATATATATATATATATATATATATATATATATATATATATATATATATATATTACTGTATGCAGAGGGATTTATAAGGGACGCAATGACTTTTATAAACTTACACTATATAAATGGAGATGAAGGAATGGATGAAAACATTGAATAACCTAAAAAAAAAAAAGTAGAGGGACAAACTTGCTTAACATTAAATGGTAAAGTATTAGAATAAGGGAGGACGGAAATAACGAATATTTCCCATGCTTAGCATTAGAGAGAAGGAACAATAACATACAAGTAAAAATGCGCCGAAGTTTCTTCGGCGCAAACGAGTTTTCTGTACAGCGTATAATGCTATATGAGCCGCGGCCCATTAAACTTTCAGCTACGGCCCAGTGGTGACCTGTCTTATAACGTTGCCAGACGCACGATTATGGCTAACTTTAACCTTAAATAAAATAAAAAAAAAACTACTGAGGCTATAGAGGTTGTAATTTGGAATGTTCGATGACTGGAGGGTGGATGATCAACATACCAATTTGCAGCCCTCTAGCCTCAGTAGTTTTTAAGATCTGAGGGCGAACAAAAAAAGTGCGGACGGACAGATAAAACCATCTCAGTAGTTTTCTTTTACAGAAAACTAAAACGAACAGTCCAAATAAGACTTACAAAGAGGCTAATGTTCAGGCAAGTGTTACGATGCTGCTTGGGGAGTCTGCTCTATTTAATAAACTTACATTAGGCTAATTTCAAATCTTCATACAAAGGAGGATGAAATTAATTATAAATAAATAAATTTATTAAAAGTATATAATTACACACCACAAAGCGATGGTAATGCAGAAAACATTTTGATAGCATTGATTTCTCTGTCAAAACTTTATTATTATTATTATTATTATTATTATTATTATTATTATTATTATTATTATTATTATTATTATTATTATCATTATTATTATTATTATAGAAACCTTCTAAAAACTTCAATAATCACATGCAACAATCATGAAACAAACTGTTCCAAAGACCATATATTCATCACTACAAAAGGAAAGTTCTTCGTAGATAAATGAACTTCACCAAAAGAGACAGGTACCACTCAAGTGTTACAAACGAAAAGAAAAATACACATTTCTTCAGAGTATCGGAATGTCTGTAAGCACCCCATACAAAAGTAGTAACTGATCCAGTGTAAGAAAAGACTTAAGGAATAGAATCTTACAACAATATCATGAAAAAGTTAAGTATACCTTACTTTAACCAGACCACTGAGCTGATTAACAGCTCTCCTAGGGCTGGCCCGAAGGAGTAGACTTATTTTACGTGGCTAAGAACCAATTGGTTACCTAGCAACGGGACCTACAGCTTATTGTGGAATCCGAACCACATTATAGCGAGAAATGAATTTCTATCACCGGAAATAAATTCCTCTAATTCCTCATTGGCCGGCCGGAGACGCTAGGCCGAGAACTCTACCGACTCGTTTAATCGCGTAATGTAAATAAACCTCTGCTTTCAAACACAGTACGGATTCCTCAGGCAGTGTTGGTAGATGCACGTAATATTAATGAACTACCAAAGGTTGTGGCTTTCAAATACAGCATTAAGTAAAGCTTTAATTACCCTTATTGTCAACAATTCCAGACAAAACAGCTTTTCATAAAAAATTATCAATTGTAAACATGACAACCTTCAACGGTTTTCGTCTATATCGTTCAAATGAATATTAAAATTCCACACTGGGCCTATGTTTCCAAGATTTAAAAAAAAACTAGAGCACCAACACAATGAATAGTTTCGGCACTTCACTTATTCAAAAACACTTCACAATGCAAGGTCTGCTATAGTATTGATAAGACGACTGCTATTCTTGAGCCTTGCAAGAAACAACAAGCAAGGAAACTGCAAAAAAAAAAAAAAAATCCGGCGTCCACTGACAGGCAGCATTCTCTCTCTCTCTCTCTCTCTCTCTCTCTCTCTCTCTCTCTCTCTCTCTCTCTCTCTCTCTCTCTCAGCAGAGTTATTCTCTGCCTCTTGAAACGACACGTGACCTATACCTCATCTTACATATTGAGTTCAGAAATAAATTTCAAGTGTTATTTAAGAAAGCACTGTTTTTCAGTCAGTATACCTATTCATACATCCAAATGGTATTCATACACTAACTGCGTATTTACATTAATAAAGTAAGAAGAAATTTAAATAACATATGCACATATGTTGAAGATTCAATAAGCGACAATGGCATGCGCGCGCGAGCCAGCAAGAGAGAGAGAGAGAGAGAGAGAGAGAGAGAGAGAGAGAGAGAGAGAGAGAGAGAGAGAGAGAGAGAGAGATTAGGCACTTAAAACTCCTTGCCGAGATGCTCCCTCTCCATCTATATGAAAATTAATTACTGGAAATTACGAAAGGTCTGAAGAAGTTTTGCAAATTATTCGTCAAATGATGATAAGACGACGGTAATGGCGTTAGCGATGAAGATGAGATGAAAATGATGTGGATGACGATGACGGCGGCTTCAATACCACGGTCGTCTATTAGGATTCTATTTTCCTTCCCCCAAGGGACTTGGTGTTTATGTGTTTACAAAAATACCTGCGTATATACTGTTGAATCGATTCAGTTTTTTTTTTCTATGCGAGTTGTTCGAGGCATTTTTACTCAGGCGAGTCTGATTCGTATCACACCCTAAGGCGGAAAAATGACTCACTGATCATTTACTCTACACCAGATTTACTCTCAATTATTCCTTCAAATCTTTTATATCAACATTACTATAGTATATTAAAATAACTATATGTACTTTATTTAGGAACATAAGATGGAAAAATAACACACTGTAAGAGGACTTCTTTTAAGTGATTTCACGTTACCTGTTAAATCTCATACGATTTCAGGAACAAAGAAGTTCTGGATGAAGTCCAATGGAAGACACATATCAATTGCACATTTATACACAAACTATTTATGATAACACTCAAGAGCATAAATATTACAAAGTAAATGCAACGATGACAGTGGTAACACTCACGGAAAAATAATGTTCCACTAATGAAATACTTTCCTTTGGCAGAGGAAAGAAATTTGCATAAAAGACGTTAGAGATGAGAAATGTTCCTTGAACCCTAAACGACCATAAACGTGAGATAAGGAAGAAATCGAACGCAGCAGTCCCTTACGAAGCTTAAATCACGAGTGTTGGGTTGCACAGAAGTTATGTTTGTCATTTCCACACAAGCTAAAGAAAGCTATGCGTCCCTTCATGAATGAAACATTTACAAAGTGGAGGTGATTAACCTTTCATATATAGATATTCTAGGGCGTATAATTCATAAAGCTTTTATCAAGACTGTCAAGTGAAAACGACAATTAGCCATAGTCTAAAACTATTATGAAAGTAATGAGGCATCATCATTCCACAACACATACTTGCCTACGGTGTCTCTGACAAGTTCGAATAATGATGCACAGAGAAAAGGAGAAGAAGCGGGAAGTAGGAGAAAGAGGAGAAGGAAAGGGAAGGGTGGAGACGATGGGGGACGAAGAAGAAGGGAGAAATGGAAGACAATGGTGAAGATGACCGAGGGGAAGCGGGAAAATAAGAGCAAAAGGAGAGAGATACAAGATGTGTGAAAGGAAAGAGGGAAAGAGAATAAAAACGAAAACTAAGGAGTAAGAAAAATTCGAAGAGGAATAGGAATAGTAAAAGTAAACGAAGGGAAGAACAAGAAACCCACGACTGAATGGAGACTGGAAAAGAACAACCCTGGAAATGAGTGAAGGGATATGAACACAAAAATCAAGGAGAAATAGCAGAGGAGAAGAGGGGAGAGAACAAGTATATCTCGAGGACACGAAACAGGGTAAAGAGAACAACTTCATCATCTTCATGGAGTCACATTGCAGGCAAAACCGTCTCAGTTTTATGCCTCCGGCTCATACCATTAACAAAACAAGTACCCAGTTTTAATTAATCTGAAATAATTACGACTTCAGCATTCACACAATTTGTCGGTTTGCCCCCGCAACAAACCCTCCTGTGCTTCTGTCGCTCTACTTGGAGCTGAAGCCTTCGCCAGGTGTGGTTTATGGAGCAGGTTTCGTAATTAACCTGTCGGCTATGTTGTAGTTATGTGAGCATGAGAGCGTGCATGTCATTGAGAACATGGTGGTAATGCGTAGGCATAATTCTCACGAACTTTGCTAAATCGATGCTTATATGGCGATCAACTAGAAATGGTTGTTATATAAAAATAAATGTCAAAAACGCCCAAATACACACATAAACATACAAACTGATCTGAAAGCAACCCTTAAGCAAAGCAGTTTTCTCATCTTACCCAGAAGCACAAACATAAGAGAGAGAGACTGACAAACTGACAAGAGTCATCAAAGTGTCGAAAAGCACAGGACCTAATCATATTCATTCGAACAATGGATTAGAATGCAAAACAGCCAAAAGTCCGGATTACTGGAGGGAGGGAAAAAGGAAGTACCCATCTGGCCAATGTTACTTTCATTCACATCTCTCTTTCATACTGATGACTCATGTGTCAATTACTACTACAACTACTGCTAGCAAAAACAATAAGAAATGTAAAAAAATAATGACGTATATTTCTTATTTTGAAACACGGCATTCTTTTTTACATACGTTACTGTACCAATACCATACCTGACAGGAAAAAAAAACCACAATCATATTCTAAAATTGGTAAACAAAATCTAAGTTCCTTCACCTACTGTTAGTGAATACTGTACCAACTTTTATCCACCCAAGTCCTTTCACAAAATAAAATATAAATCTACAAAGGTGGAACAATTAGTGTTATACTAATTGCAACAGTATTACGCTAGAATAAGCAGCCACAATTTGAAGATGATTCCAGTACGAAATCATTATCAGTTTCACATAAGAAAAATATTTTACCGGATTTCTTGGTCTCTTAATGATACTAATTAACAGCAAGCCAAATTATTTTAAGATTTACTCACAACCCCCAACTACAGACAGAGGACTACCGACCTGAAATTAAAATAAAATAATGCATTAGATTCAGTACATGCGTGTAAACCATTATATAAATCATCAGCAACAAAAACAACAACAACAACAACAACAACAATAATAATAATAATAATAATAATAATAATAATAATAATAATAATAATAATAATAATAATGACATTAATTACTCGTGAATATTAAAAATGACTAACGACACTATACCGATAATTCTGCACTAAAATGTTATATGGATACTCACTTTACACTGAAATCAATCAATGTTTTTGTAAAATCCACACTTTATAATAATAATCATAATCACTCTCATCATCATCATAATCATCTCATCATCATCATCATCATTATCAACAATAAACTACTGCAAAGCAACCCACATATTTCTAGAGGTGGTAACTTAGAATTTTCTATAATGCTTTAATTATTAAAGGTCAAAGTCCGAACAAAAAACAGATTAAATACAAAATAAGCAATAACAACATACCTGCACATTAAAGAGAGCTGTTATGACGAACAAAAAAACATATTTTGTACAGCTCCTGTGCATGACACTAAAATATAACAGGTGAAAATCAATTTAAAGGGGTCTACTATGTTTAAGATATTTCTGCAATTAACATCCTCAGGTTAGTTCTTAAAAAAAAAAAAGAAAGGAAAAAATTCTGAGAGTGCCTAACAACAATATTAATGCTAGGAAACAAGTAACAGTAGTAGGGTAATGGATGAACCAAATTTTGATGGTGATCCCAAGAACCTGAAAAAACACGAAAGCCATAAATCACGATCTCAAGTCATGTTATGAGAACTGGGCAAGTGGCTGTTCTCCAAAGGCCGTTAAAATAAGGACCAGAGCGCGTAACCTACAATATGATCACCTGGTAAAAGTCATCATAGGTGAATATTCTCAAAAAAAAGGAGAGGAAAGAATAAAAAAAAAAGGATTTAGAACTCCTAAAGTTTGAACATTTTATTACTTGTTCAGAGAGAGAGAGAGAGAGAGAGAGAGAGAGAGAGAGAGAGATACACCATCTCTCCACGGCCACATGCTGGAGCAACAAAAGGCTAAATCTATTGTTGCCGTAGAATGTCTACAGAGAAAAATGATGTCGAGCTTCAATACTTGCCGATGAATTTCTATGCGGCATTCAGTGCTATCCATTATCGATTATGGATACTCAGCCAGATAAACAAACATGACTGGAATGTTCGGCTGCTGCGATATGTCTATGACAGAATCGCCGTTATTTGTGACAGAAAGGGAATCCTTGAGTAGTTACGTTCGACAAATCGTAGGCCAGTTCGTATTCCCTTGGGAACACATTAATGCTACAGCAGAAATTAAGCCGTATGAGGTTCCCCCAAAATAGCTGCCATTTGATCAATCAAGACATTGCATGATATATTTTAATCAGAATGCACTGAGCCTATACGAACCTGTACCAGATGGGGTACATGAACTCCAAGATAGCGAAAATTCCTGTTTTCAGGCCAACGCTGCTCCCTTGTCGACTGTCTTGAAAAACAGAATGGCATGCTTCCGACTAGGAAATGTATTCATTGTTTGAACATTTCCATTGGTTAACCATCGAAGGGCGAGTGCAGGTATTTCTGTAATATACTGAATCTTGGAATGATGCGTTAGTAGGATCCTTGGGCAAGTCTTTCAAGAGGTAAGACTCCTGGCTTCTGTCTTCTTGTCCACCATAACAATAACTTCATTTTCCGTCTTGGGACAAGAACATAATCATGAATTTTTATGTACTCACGAAGATCACGTTTAATATAATCCGAACTTAACGCTATAAAATCGACCAAAGCCGAAATAACACCTGTGAATAACATATGACCACTGCTATGCATTTCTCTCGATACACAATTCGGCCGGTTTCCGATAACGAACGAATAGAGCCAAAGAAAGATTGTGACAAGCTTAAACAACATGAAATAAAGCATAAATATGCCGTAAAGTTCAAGATGTACTTAAAAGGAAAGGAAGTTTTCAGACGTAAGTCTTACAGGAAATTGCACGAAAATTCCAGAAAAAACTATCATAATACCTAAATATACAAACTGACTGACTTTTCAATTTTAAAAAGCAGTAAAACATAAACATCATGCTTAAAACAGATTTCAGAACTGAAACAACATAAAAACATTATGCAAACTGGGATTTTATTCAATCTATTCACTAAGATTTCAGTCAAATGTATCACCAAAAACACTGGAAAATCCGTACATTGATTCTCCGAAAAATTACGGTTTAAAAAACCATGATAAAATGTTTGTCATACTATTCACTATGGGGAGGAGGATTTTCATAAATACTGAAGAATGAATATTTCAGTGCATCATCCCGCCAAGGAGTTGAAACTCTGACAATAAAATAAACTGCATAAATGAGATAAAAACAATTCCTCAGTGATCATGTGACCTGGAAATTAAAGAAAATTTAAACTAAACTGAAGGAAAAGCAATACGTAATAAAAGTCTTAACAATCAACAGAAAGTGAGCAATGTTTAAAATAAATAATGTAAGGGTTTCAAAATATGAAAATGTTAATCATGAACAGCAACAATAATAACAAGAAGAATAAGCAAACCAATAATGGTAATCATAAAACAACCAAATGAAAAAGCCACATAAATAAAATCCCGGCTACGCACTTCAGATTTCAAGTCCTCCTCTGAGCATTCACGCTGACACACTCCAACTCCCTAAGATTTCCAACACTAGTAATGACTGACAGATGTCTGTCATGTCCCCTCTCTCCTGAGTCTCTTTCTAGTAACAAGTTTCGTTTGCTGTAGCAAGAAGTAACATAAAAGCCACTACATTTCACAACAGACATGTCAAGAAAGTACAGAATAATTACACATATTATTGAAAACAGTACATCTTACTAATACGATATACCACATTCTTTTCTCTGTCTCTCACATTTACACACATAGCCTACACATACACATACCTATATCGATTTTTATAATCAAAGAAATCTCTTTCCTGCCTTATTTGCAGATTTATATATTATATATATATATATATATATATATATATATATATATATATATATATATATATATATATATATATATATATATATATATATATATATATATATATATATATATATATATATATATATATATATATATATATATATATATATAAAACTAGAAATAAATATCGTATATGTTGTGCATAATGTATATTTATAATGTATATATATTATCATGAAAAGTTAACGTAAGTTTTTTTTTTTAGCCCAGTAACGTAACTGTTAACTTTTGTTTACTTTTTGCCGTTAAATGAAGGTTTGGGCTGTTCTTTTTTCCCCACCGCCGGGTGTTTCGTTTGTTACTGGTAACACACCCAAGTGGGATAATTTTCTTTTATTTTCATATTTTTGAGCTGTTGGGTGATTCAGCGGAGGTGGGATGTATGTAGGATCTTCGTCTTCCGAGGTTTTGTGCCCCAGCTGTCTGAACAAGAGGTCTGCTGCATTTTTGAGTCTTGCCGTTGCCTGCCCCTTCCGTCTGCTTTGCGGCACGTGCATAAAGTGCCACAGCTTGATTCAGCTTTGCTGCTTCCTGTTTCCTGTGGGTATTCAACGATTCGTCGTCTGCGTCTGCCCTTTTGAGACCTGTGCCGCGTGAGGGTACAGCCATCACTTAAGGTGCAAGCTTTGATCACGGCATTCACCTCTGTTGCAGCTTTCTCCGAACCTCTTCGCTGTTGTGGAGCGTTACAGCGTCCGTAGGGAGACTTACCTCCGGTAAGCGTACATACTGATAGTGGTTTTTTGTGAGACTGTTGACACTGTCGTGCTACGGACAAGAGAATTGTGGTGGCGGAATCAACGTCACTGTGATCTGTGATGATCGTAGTGAGACTTACCTTTGGTAAGCGCATATGCATTTAAAGGTTTTTCGTTGACGTTTGATGCTGTCTGGTGTTATAGACGCTTCGAGCTGCTGATGGTAATCGGCAGAATCATCTTCAAGCATATTCTACGGTGTTGGATTTTATATATATATATATATATATATATATATATATATATATATATATATATATACGATTTAGCTAAAGTGTCATGTTATTATTGTAAGTTAAGTTTAGGCATTTTGATTGTTATATTTAGAATCAAGGGTTATTTTTCCTATCTTTGCCTTCTACTGTTATATGTTTGTGTTTTTTTCGCCATCGTGAGTTTGTTGTTTTTCTTTCTCCCTCTGCCTATAAGAAGAGTTCGTTTAAGGAAAGAATAAATCCTTGTTTTTTTTCATAAGAAATCAGGGTATTCATACAACCTGGATCTGGTATGTACAGTATATATTTTGTTTTTACACGAGGTGTGTGTAAAATGGGGTACCCTATGGCTGGTCCAAGGCTCTGAAAATTTATACGAATCTTGATAATCATAATTTTGATAATTTATACTGAGCAGGAGGCCACCATAACAATATATATATATATATATATATATATATATATATATATATATATATATATATATATATATATATATATATATATATATATATATATATATATGGGACAGAAAGAGAAGGGTAAGATTCTTGAACATGATAAGAAATGGTACCGTGCATTAACCAAAGTCTGCCTTACAGACGAAAATTCATTTGCATGTGAATGGACAATAACTCTTCAGTACGACTTCCCCAGAATAAAAGGCAGAAGTCGCCGTGTGTTACACCCTCCTCCAGACAATATTGTGTACTCGTGAAGAGAGATATTCTTATTGCCACCGTGTAATTGATATTAATCTTGCAATAAAGCACCACGTTCATTCCGCACTACAGGTTGAAATTCCCGTTTCAAGAAACTCCCTGTAATCTTCGGAATGTGGGATGGGGTGTATTGGGGGGGGAAGTATTTCGTGAGCTACTGCAATGTCTGCTTTCACAGTCTTCCGACTTATTTTTCCCATCATTCGGACGTGTTTTAAAAGCATTATACCAGGACTACTGCTTTTTGGAATTCCAGCAACGATATCAGATCATCTTATTAATTTTGACGTTAAAAGGAAAATAGACCCTAGAACACTTAAGCACAAAGGTCACTTTTAACTTTTCACTTCTGTGACTTAATTTTCTTTAAATGATAGTGCATTAGATCGGGAGAAAGCGTTAGAACGACCTCGCACGCACGCTAATATTTTTGCGTGCTTACACACATACATACAAATATATGTATGTATGTACGTATGTATTATGTAATGTATGTCTCTATAAATATAAATATACATACATACATACATTTGTATGTAAGTATGTATGAACGCATGATACGCATCTGAGCTCGTTCTAACCTCTTTCCTTGATTTACTGTACTGCCCTTTCTAAGAGAGTAATTCTCTTTATATATATATATATATATATATATATATATATATACATACATACATACATACATACATACATACATATATATATATATATATATATATATATATATATATATATATATATATATATATATGAGTTCAATGAGTAACGTACCAGGTTACCTGGACTCATTAGTGGCAATGTATTGTGTCAAGTCTATTCTTTAATCATTCAAAGATATAAATTATAACTTGCAATTGACCAAAGCTTATCAGTTACTATACTGTGATTTTAGAGGCTTCTTTAAAGAATAAGGTTTACAGCTTTATAGCCTTTTTTATTGCTTTTTCCTCAGTGATTTTAGGCTAGAAAATACCTTCTAGGCTACATGCACTTATTGTGGACTTAGTGGCTTTGCTAAATTCACCAAATCCGAATAAGGCGGCGGTTTATACTGTGTATATACTGTATATATATATATATATATATATATATATATATATATATATATATATATATATATATATATATATATATATATATATATATATATATATATATATATATATATATATATATATATATATATATATATATATATATATATATATATATATATATATATATAAGATATATATATATATATTATTCTGATATTTATGTATATATATATATATATATATATATATATTATTCATAATAACTGCCTCCTTATTCATGCATGTCTGGAAGGCATACTCTAGCCTAAAATCACTGAAGAAACAGCAATAAAAAAGGCTATAAAGTTGTAAAGCTTATTCTTTAAAGAAGCCTCTAAAATCACTGTATAGTAACTGATAAGCTTTGGTCAATTGCAAGTTATAATTTATATCTTTGAATGATTATCAATGAACAGACTTGAC
>NC_089743.1:21348697-21373697 GCF_040412425.1 Macrobrachium rosenbergii | reverse complement strand
TTTTCTGAGAAGGTTTAATGCATAATTGTAAATCTACGTACAGCATATGAATAAATCATAAACGCTATAGCACAGATATGCATGTAAGTCTGAATTTATGTAAGAATACTATTAATGCTAGAACAGTTATTCCAAAACAATGGAATGAATAAAAAAGCATATAACACAATGAACATGAGAACGAAAAAATCGCAGAGTGTAAAAGTTCGGGCATAACTAGGGAGAAGCGAAGTGTGAAATGAATGTAAATGAAAATAGAAATTAAGAGAGACTGAAGAAATAAAGAAGTCAAGGGAACAAAGTGGAAAAACTAAACTGGAAGTAAAAGACTTCCTTGATGGGTGAATTCCAAACGTGAGAGACACACACACAGAAAGAATATATACAAAAAAGTCAACGAAAAAAATCAGTAACACTTCAAAGTGACTGAGACCAAAGATTGAGAGAGAGAGAGAGAGAGAGAGAGAGAGAGAGAGAGAGAGAGAGAGAGAGAGAGAGAGAATTCGTACAGACATGAGAAAATGATCAAATCTTCACCAAGGAATTAAAATGACAAAAATAATTATTTTTAAAAGGGTTAAATTTATATTAAAAAATCGTGCTCAATACTCTTAATAAAAGCGCAGACATAACAATGAAAGGATGGAAAATCAAAGAAACTGTAACCGTGTTCGTACTTCAAAAGGTCTATACAAAAATAAATAAAAGGAAATACATTTACTTTTTGGTATTTTATACAGGAAAAATACAGAATAAGGCAATTAAATAAGACCCATGATATTATCTCGCTCCAAAAAAATAGAAGCAATTTATAATTTCGTAAAAAACTAAATCACGATAAACTTGCAGAATATTTAAGAACTGTTGAATCCATTCTGATAACTAATCACTAATATCAATATTAGCAACTGGTCACTAATATCACTATCATTCTTGAACAGAACAGCTAAATCCATTCTAATAACTGGTCACTAACATCAATATTAAACTGGAATCTAGCAGCAAAGTACATTCTAATGATTGGTCACTAACAGCAATACTATCTTTAACAGAATTGCTAAAACCATCCTAATAACAAGTCACTAATATCTGTATTATCCTTGAATTGGACTGTTAACTCAAATTTAAAAACTGGTCACTAATGTCAATATTATCCTTAAATAGAACTGCTAAATCCGTTCTAAAAACTGGTCACTAATGTCGATATTATCCTAAAACAGAACTGCTAAATTCATTCCAAAAACTGGTCATTGATGTCAATATTATCCTAAAGCAGAACTGCTAAATTCATTCTAAAAACTGGTCACTAATGTCAATATTATCCTTAAACACAGCTGCTAAATTCATTTTAAAAACTGCACTAATGTCAATATTATCCTAAAACAGAACTGCTAAATTCACTCTAAAAACTGGTCACTAATGTCAATATTATCCTTAAACAGAACTGCTAAATTTAATTTACAAACTGGTCACTAATGTCAATATTATCCTTAAACACAACTGCTAAATTCATTCTAAAAACTGACCACTAATGTCGATATTATCCTTAAGCAGTACTGCTAAATTTATTCTAAAAACTGGTCACTAACATTAATATTATCCTTAAACGGAACTGCTAAATTCATTCTAAAAACTGGTCACTAATATCAATATCCTTAAACAGAACTGCTAAATTCATTCTAAAAACTGGTCACTAATGTCAATATTATCTTTAAACACAACTGCTAATTCATTTTAAAAACTGGTCACCAATGTCGATATTATCCTAAAACAGAACTACTAAATCCATACTAAAAATTGGTCACCAATGTTAATATTATCCCTAAACAGAACTGCTAAATTAATTTTAAAAACTGGTCACTAATGTCGATATTATCCTCTAACAGAACTGCAAATTCATTCCAAAAACTGGTCACAAATGTCAATATTATCCTTAAACACAACTGCTAAATTCATTCTAAAATCTGGTGACTAGTGTCGATATTATCCTAAACAGAACTGCTAGATCCATTCTAAAAACTCGTCACTAATGTCAATATTATCCTTAAACAGAACTGCTAAATTCAATCTGAAAACTGGTCACTAACGTCAATATTATCCTAAAACAGAACGGCTAAATCCATTCTAAAAACTGGTCACTAATATCAATATAATCCTTAACAGAACTACTAAAGCCATTCTTGAATAGAACTGCTAAATCCATACTAATAACTGGCCATTATTAACATCAATATTATCCTTAATAGAACTACTAAAGACATTCTAATAACTGGTCATTAGTATCAATATTATTCTTATATAGAATTTTTAATAACTTGTGGCTCTGAGAATATTCAGCCATCCCAAGTCACGAGTTTTCGAACGAACTAACTACATTTTCCTTTAATAATAATTAATAATAATAATAATAATAATAATAATAATAATAATAATAATAATAATAATAATAATTCAACTACTGGGCATACATAAATTTCCAGATTCATGTAGCCCTGAACAAGAAGACATGTCTAAGAGACCTTTTTTCCATTTTAAACCTTTGTTGCCGTAGCTTGAAACATCCGTTCCTCCGTCGTTGTCATAGTGTGTTGGACGCTTCGATGCTCTATATTCGAAATTTTCGACGTTATTCAAAGTCAAATTCCGGAAATAATTAAGAAGAATAACATGAGCTATTACAAAATTAAAAAAAAAAAATCAGTGACTTTTCCTTCTATTCATAGATAGCCGGTAAGTCTCCTTAACGCTCGAAATTCTCAACTGACCTTCTCCGACTTTTACCAATTTCTCCCACCCATGGTCTCCTCAACCTCCGCTCTCCCCATTTCCCCTCCCTTACCTACAACCCCACTCCCCAACCCTACGCAAGCACGGCTAGGCTGTTCCGCACAACCAGCGAATTACAAAATTGCGCGCATAACTTTTGGTAATTACATACGAGTTATAAAAACATTTTTAAAAACTAATTAACTGACTACATTGTTGGCCTCCATTTTAAACGTGCGACCGCTTGTACGGAATTCACTTAATTTTTTGAAGCAGTTTCATATATTCGTCATCTTGACATAAACAAAAAATATCCACATTTTATGCAGGACCCTTTGGCAGCATCAGTTTACAGTAATAGACTTTAATTCCTCATAAACAGAGAGAGAGAGAGAGAGAGAGAGAGAGAGAGAGAGAGAGAGAGAGAGAGAGAGAGAGAGAGAGAGAGAGAGAAAGTCTGGATATGGTATGGAAAGATCATGATGACTCTGAAAATTTGTCACCAAATTACGGTAAAATAATCAAAATTTGTGGTCTGGATGATATTTTTAAAAAGTGCTCCAAAACTACTGCCAAAACTTGCTGAGGTCTCAGCTCTTATTATTTTTTTTAACGTGCTTTCTGTATTTTCTACTGACGCGAGAGTAGAAACTGCACTTGCAAAAAGTGAAGTTTTACCATTTTTCTAATGGTAATAAAATCAATTTGCACAATAAATGTACTTCAAATGGATTTTCTCAATCAAAGACAACATAATATGTGAGGTTTAATATACCGAATTTTAATAGTGACCACAATCTACAAAGTCATTTTTATTATAAACATTCCTTCAAACAAATCCGCTGACGTATTGCAGAATCAAAGCATTAACCTCATTCTTTTTCATCATCAGTGGGTCCACTTACATCTTAGTATTTCAGAACGACTGTGTAGTCGCCGCTTCTGTTGTGTATGAATGTACACACTGTGAGGTAATGATGCCCGAAAATGATTGGACAGCGCCGAAAAGTTTCAACTGCGAGTCAATGGCTCTCATCCCTTTTCCATGAAAGCCCCAATGAAAAAAGAGTAAGGAAAAAATCAATAAATAAAAGGAAAATCATCGAACCCAACACAACAGTTCGAAGGGAGGGAGAGGGTATGATATACGCCATGCGTCGAAAAGGACAACGCTGCTGGGAGAGTGCGATAAAAGTAAATAATAGAAAAAGAATAACTAGGATGGTGCAAAAAGGGATGAGAAAATTCATGAAGTGATAAAAGGATCACAAAAGACATAAAAATTACTTAAGTTATATTTCAGAAGTTGATGAAACAAACACACACGAAATTACAATTTCCTAAAAAGCAATATCAATATTATCGATTATGATGTAACAAACAAATTAAGTAGAAGGAACCGAAATGTAAGTAAAAAAAAAACTTGAAACAAGGAAATAGAAAAAATAAAAAAAGGAAATTATTTTAAAATTTTATTTTAAGAATATTAAAAATAAAAACAGTATAAGACGAGTGTCATGAATCATATACAGAAACAAAGAAAAATGGGAATATTACCTAACAACTTTTCTAAGACTGCGGAAAACTCAAAAATAAGAAAATGCGAAAAAATGTTGTATAGAAAGTAAACAGAAATCCTTTTGAAGAAAACGGCGAGATAAAAGGAAAATGAAACAAAAAAAAAAAACTTCACTCACTGAGAAGGAATTTGTCAAATATAAAAATGTCGAAGAACAGAATCGCAGAAAAAATATTTAGGAAAGGGAAGGGACAAACATTGTGTGTATATATATATATATATATATATATATATATATATATATATATATATATATATATATATATATATATATATATATATATACATATACATATGTGTGTATATATATATGTGTGTGTGTGCATATATATATATATATATATATATACATATAAAGTATATATATGTAGAGTATATATCAGTTCTTCATTGGAGGGGTGGGTAGAGCTCTCGGCTAGCACGCTGTTGGCCCAGTGTTCGACTCTTCGAACGGCCAATGAAGAATTGGAGGAACTATTATTTCTGGTGATAGAAATTCATTTCTCGTCATAATGTGGTTCGGATTCCACAATAAGCTGTAGGTCCCGTTGCTAGGTAACCAGCTGGTTCTTAGCCATGTAAAATACATCTAATCCTTCGGGCCAGCCCTAGGAGGGCTGTTAATCAGCTCAGTGGTCTGGTTAAACTAAGATATACTTTAGAGTATATATATGTATATATATATGTGTGTACAGTATATATATAGCCCATGTATATATATAATTATATATTTATATATGTGTTATATATGTGTGTATATATGTACATGTATATATATATATATATATATATATATATATATATATATATATATATATATGTGTGTGTGTGTGTGTATATATGTATATGTATATATACATATATATACAGATATATACATATACATATATATATACTGTATATACATATATATATATATATATATATATATATATATATATATATATATATATATATACATTTTAAAACTTTAAGGAGAGAAATTACACATCATGAATATGAAAACCATCGGAAACGGGATGAAAACATCACGAAAAAATATTTTCGGGGAAACCATTCACGTAAAAAACTAAGAAAAAATTTCACATATAAGGATAAGAATGATAAAAATAAAAAAGGAAAAACGAACTGATGATAATAAAGGCAAACTATTTTTAGAGACGGTGATGAAGTACATGAAAGGGAACCATTTAGCTTCTAATATCGGCTGATGATCTGCTTCCTCGAACCACGCCCCCACTCCAAACTAGGCCCACCAACTCTCCACCCCCCGAAGTTCGTTACAAGAATTTGTCTTCCTCACTTAGAAAATAAAAGTAAAAACAGAGAGAGAGAGAGAGAGAGAGAGAGAGAGAGAGAGAGAGAGAGAGAGAGAGAGAGAGAGAGAGAGATCTATGCGGAATTATTTAAAATGTACAAACATAACCTCCATAAACAATTTCCCCAATTATCTTCCCATTTCCTTTGAAACAAACGCAGCTTTATATTACAGTACATAAGGAAGTTAATGATGCCAGCCATACATAGCATTATTCTTTCCGTCAGCTAACCAAAAAAAAAGTACACTTGAATTTTAACAAACAACTTATTAATAGACAAAAAAAGTACACTTGAATTTTAACAAACAACTTATTAATAGTTTCAGCAGGCAATCTCACTTGATACTTGAATTTTAACAAACAACTTATTAACAGGTTAAGCAGGCAATCTCACTTGGAGATAGATGATAAAGGCAAACCAACTCTTTAGCGGTCTGAACCTCTATAGGGCAGGGAGTGGGAAAACCACAGTTCTGAGTGCATTACGCCAAGTTTCTAAAGCATATCCCGTACCATAGAAGGATTCAGTCCTCTTTTTTTCTCCCGTAACCAAGTGGATATACAGGTCAGAGGCTGAAATCCCCAAAGATGGGGTTCCTCTTCATCAAATACAGTGATATTAAAAAGTGTGCCTTGATAATTGAAAATGCCAACGATGGTTAAAATAATATAAGTATAAAAACAATACCATTAGTCATGAAAGTAAAGTAAAAAATACCGCAATACCCAAACCTCGTGTTGTTGCCATCGTCACTACTAATATATAAAGGACAATGGAACTAATAACAACATTCTTGTGCCCCCAGCCCACCGAGCCACCGAAAATAAGGCAAATACTAAGGCGTTCCGATAACTTATTTCATCCAAATTCTTAAAATGTGTATATATAAGGGGCTCAGGAAGGAGATCATTATCCTTTGAGAATAGTCTTTTCATATTGTTGGGCCTTGCGGGGATCATATTACATTAGAGGATTTTTTTCGTTCAGAATTAATAATAACCTAATACCTTCTGGACTTGTACGGGGCCATTGCTTTGTTACTCTATATTTATTGTCACTGGATATTATTTCCGAGCGAAGGACTACTTTATATGCACTGGATATATATATACTGTATATACAGTGTATATATATATATATATATATATATATATATATATATATATATATATATATATATATATATATATATATATATATATATATATATATATATATATATATATATATATATATATATATATATATATATATATATATATATGTATGTATATATATGTATGTATATTTTACTTGTCTTGGAAGAAATATGATGTATAGTTTTGGGGTCATCATGATATAAGAGACAATTATAGAAAGAATTTCAACATTTCTCACGACGAAAATACCAAACTGTGATATTCTTCATGTACCTACTGATTACATGGGTAAATGTATTCATGGTGTTAACGAGGGTTCAGGCGGTTTAGTTATGAAATCGATCTTAAAAACCGTTATCAGCGCTTAGCGTTGGTCTTCCCAGTCTCTTGATCGAACATTGCTCAGAACTGGAAAGCTTAGTCTGTAGAGTCCCTTCCTGAATCAAAGGCACTTTGGTAGTCAATAACCCTATCCTTACCTCTTCTGTCGACCTATTCTCATCGCCTCAAAGTAGCTCGTTTTCTCAGTATTACAGATAATATCTCGTCGATCGCTGACCCTACCTTGTCCTGACTCATCCCACTTTGGGAGAACTTTTAGGTAGAACGCGCAACAAAGCTGATAGTTGAAGCGACAATTATCGTCAACGACGAAGGGCTTATGTCCTAGGGATGAATGGAGGCAAACTCAACAATAAACACTTTTCGAATATACTTTTGAAATAACTGGAGGTCAATGTCACGAGAAATGGAGTCCACCCACAGATAGTCACTGGAATGGACGATACTGTTACAGAAAAAAAAAAGTTATCCATAAACGAAGCACAGCTAATTCTGAGACAACAATATGCGTGTTCTACAACCTGAGTACTTCACTAAGAAAATTGTTACTTGAAGTTGTAAAATACTTATTTCGCAAACAACCGAAAACTAAAGCTTCGATTAAAACAGAGATTTATTCGAAAACAAATGAAAGTTGTTTTAAAGCAACCAAAAGGTTCCGGAGAAATAACAGTAGGCTTTAACATTCGCACACACACACACAGAGAGAGAGAGAGAGAGAGAGAGAGAGAGAGAGAGAGAGAGAGAGAGAGAGAGAGAACGAAGTACAGCTAATTCTGAGACAACAATATGTGTGTTCTACAACCTGAGTACTTCACTAAGAAAATTGTTACTTGAAGTTGTAAAATACTTATTTCGCAAACAACCGAAAACTAAAGCTTCGATTAAAACAGAGATTTATTCGAAAACAAATGAAAGTTGTTTTAAAGTAACCAAAAGGTTCCGGAGAAATAACAGTAGGCTTTAACATTCGCACACACACCGTGAGAGAGAGAGAGAGAGAGAGAGAGAGAGAGAGAGAGAGAGAGAGAGAGAGAGAGAGAGAGAGAAATGGATAGCGAGTACGAGTTTCGACATACATATGCAGTTCACTACTAAGCCAATTAGCGGTATCCATCACCATTATTCCGTTCAATGTTACCAGCAGTTAACGGTTAAAATAGTCAACAGATACATTCGGTTTTGATGGTAGATGTGAAACTGTAAAACACTGAAATGTAAAAAACGTGCCCATGTCTACTGGAGGAAATGAATAAGGCAAATATAAAAATAAGATATTTTTTGAAAGACAAAAAACATATTTTGAAAAATACAATTGCTGTACAATAAATACTTCTTTATAGAGTCGTCTTTTATTCTTGTTATTATACTTATAATAATGCACAACTTTCATCTCTTTCTAATGATAGGAAAAGAAAGAAAATAAAAAATGCAAAATGAAATAACACGTTAAGTGAACAACACGAAAAGAAATTTTTGGGAACCAGAAAAAACCTGAACGCAGAAAAGTGTCGAACATAAAAATTGCCAAGAGAAGAATTCTTTTACTATTTTCGCTTTACGCAAACTAAAGAATGGGGTGAAAGTAAGGATTTGGAAAAAATTTAACTAATGCATTTGTCATGACCTAAAATAGCAAGACCATATTCATATGAACAGCTAAATTCATCTACTAAAAATAAACAGGCTATTATTGTACAATGTTCTTCAAAACAACGAAATTCATATTTTTTGCAAAATAACAGAGCGCGCATGCATACCTGTACACAAATACATATGTGCATACTGGAGAGAAAGAAGTCAAGTTATTGCAAATATGCATTAATGATAATTTACCTTTCAATGCTATTTAAGGGAACTCCTGAGAGTTTTGACACCAAATGCAATTGCAAGTCAGTCAATAATAACCGATGGCGACAGAATTTCTTCAAAAGTTAATATATATGAAAGCATGTGACCGTTATTCGGGAGTTACGTCATATATCAGTGTTTTGAGAGTAAGATTTTTCCCTAAGGTTAGGAAAACTGAATAAGTGCAACACGACGGGACCTTGGGAAAAGGTCACGGTCTACCAAGAAAAGGCAGGGGGAGATTTAACCACGACGAAAGCAGCAAAGATGATTATATTGGTTTTCCAACAAACAAACTAAAATAAAAAATTCTAACATCCCCCTAATGGTAAATGTAGTCATTTTGACTAATATACAGTTTGCCATTACCACCGATTCCCAATCTGGAGTACACATTCCAGCCGAGTGAAGCAATATATTCCCTCTTCTGAATTAAAGCTTAATTCATCTCCGAAAATATATGTCTAAATCCCCATTAACTCATAACCGCTTTTAGCGTTTTTTAAATTTAAAGCAATAATGGGAGTCTGGTGATATTCATTCCCAGTAATGCTCTTGATTCAAGATTACATATTTTTTGTTCATCTTTAGCTGTTTGATGGACTACGCTTCTTCATTTACTTTCCTTCTTGCAACTGAGGGATTATACCAGGGTCTCCCTAATATGAAGCACTTCATATGCCATTTACCCGACTCACCGCTGCCACTGAAGAAATCTGATCTCCCTACACTTCATCACCTTGAAATCAAGGAAGAAACGATTTTTAAAATATTCTATCATCACTGTTGAATCCGAGCATACAACCACCTAATTTC
The DNA here is from genome assembly GCF_040412425.1 of Macrobrachium rosenbergii. Lineage (NCBI taxonomy): Eukaryota > Metazoa > Arthropoda > Malacostraca > Decapoda > Palaemonidae > Macrobrachium > Macrobrachium rosenbergii. The sequence goes on along the minus strand of NC_089743.1, from coordinate 21,363,884 downwards.
TTTCTTTGCATGTGACTATAGTCTGCATTTTCATAAAGGAAAATACAATTCTCTGTTTTCTGGTTAATATAAGAAACTATCAAGATTTCTTTACAACCCCGATGCTTCTCATTCTAATATTTAGGCATTAGAACTGCTCCTTGTTAGACCATGCACCCTTTTTAGCGACAAAAATCCCGCCTCAAGTGTGAAAGTCCTCTCTGGTGACTACAGAGCACTGGAATGACCACCTCCCTCAACATTACTGTGATGAGATAATCAAACTTGGAACTCCGACGGTAATTTTGTTTTCCTATAACCTTACTCTTCAAGATGGTGGTCACCAGCTCCATTCCTCTCCTCATTTCTTCTTACCAACACAGTTGTCTGTAGCCTGGTGCTCAATTTAAAAATGTGTCTGTTAAGCATTTGTCTTTTCGTTTTCACAAAAAATGTCTCAATGTAGCTCCGAATTTCGAAAAAAAAAAAATTAACAACAAAATTTAAGCCACGCCGTCTTTGTCATAAAAAAATATTTATGCCAAAAATAGATCGAATTACTCAAAATCCGGACTTGACAAATAAAATGAAAGGTATAAGTAATAAGAAGGTAAATGCATAACAATGTCTCTCTCTCTCTCTCTAAGTCATATTTAACCATCATCCACATTCCTTTCCTTCCAAAGATACCAAAAGAAGTTCTTACGGTCAAATGCTCAAAGTAACTTTGCAAAAGTGATACAGAAAAAGATGAAAGGGACGGATTCTCTCTCTCTCTCTCTCTCTCTCTCTCTCTCTCTCTCTCTCTCTCTCTCTCTCTCTCTCTCTCTCTCTCTCTGCGAGAAAGGACATATTATGGAAATTCGTCCGAATACCGAGACATTTAAATTGAATTCAGGAGCGCGTGAATTGGGAAATTAAGAAAGCAAGAGTAACGTGGGGAAAGGAGATATAATTTTGGGATCGTAGATAAAAAGTTATCTATCTCAAAAATTATACATATTAAACGCAATCATCCCTTTGGAATGCAGACGGTCGAGGGTAAGACCTAGATAAAAGGAGGCGGGCACGAAATTGCACATATATGTTGCTGAATATCAAACATAAAATTTCTATTATCAATTCATGATACTTTTCTTTACGCAGTTTCAGTAGAAGGCTTTGGAAAGATGATGTCTATAAAAAAAGAATTTCATACGTACTTGAATGTTTTGTACCTTTACAAAAAGAGATCCAAAAGTAGCATATGAAATTTATGTTTAGCCACATACAAATAATTAAATAAACAGGTTATATATATATATATATATATATATATATATATATATATATATATATATATATATATATATATATATATATATATATATATATATATATATAGATAGATAGATTGATAGATAGATATATAGATATATACACATACGAATATAAAGCTTATGAAAGTAGCAATTAAACACACCAAAAAGCAAAAAACAGCTCAGGGCACAAAAGTGCTGATTAATGCCGGGACTCACAAAGTACGGTAAGATCATCAATGCCCTCCTTAATGACTCAAAGAAAATACATTTTCGCTAAACATGGAAATTAGAACACACCTAAATCACGTGTCGCACATGGACAAAGAACTTGGAGCATCCCCCGTGTTCCTCATAAACCGTACACTCAGAAGAGGGAGACAGCGAATATGTAAATGGAATTACGCATGCTTGAAGGACCCGAACTGAAGCCAAGGTTTCCCAACAAAGAGCATATTACATTCAGACGACGAAACCATGAATAATCTATCCCAAAAGGTAAAGACGCAAACAAACATCTAAGACAAAATTGATAAGAACGTGAACCAATTGGAGAGTGCACATTTATACTCAAATTTTTAAAAACATGCTTCAGAGGAATAATATAAATAAAATTATAAAAGACGCACACAGTGAAAATACACTCATTTCCCAATAAAAAAATTCTTTAAAAATTTTTTTTAAAATTCAAGACTACTTTTCTAAGCAGGTAAAATATACACAGAGGGAAAAAGAATTCTTCCACGAGCAAAAATACACAAAGAGAGAAAACAGTTCCATGCACATCATCTAGGATTCATATCTGGGAAAAAAACCTGTACAAACAAGAATGAAAAATAAACATCTCAAGAGGAAACACAAATCTCAATAGCGAAATCGATGTCGGATTGAAAAAAAAAAAGTCAGACAAAAAGGAAAAACTCCACCAAATATCCCACAATGGGGAAACAATATTCATATACATGAAAAAAGTCGGTCATTCAAAACATACGCAAAACGGGAAAAGCATATAAAAAAAAAACTAAAAACGAAATAATTAATCAAGGAAGACCACATCCACGGGGACCAAAACACAAATTAACATATCCCAAAGGAGTAAACGAATTCTATGAAGAAACTCATTTCAGACACTTGCTAGGATAAAAAAAAAAATCAGAATACCAAGGATGAGGCCCACAAACAAAAAAGGATAAACACAACTTTAAACAGCCAGTGTGTAAAATATACCCAGCTAAAAGCGTAAAACCCCCACAGATAATGAAAACACACAACAAAAGGAAAACATAATTGATATTTAAGGTAGCAAAAACGTTAATCGGTAGGAAAGTAAAGGTTTAAGCGAAACATTCATAGTACGTAGGTTAATGACAAAAGTAAAATCAAATTTATACTCTGCATCAGTGTTAATAATAATAATAATAATAATAATAATAATAATAATAATAATAATAATAATAATAATATTAATTAATTAATAATAATTATTATTATTATTATTATTATTATTATTATTATTATTATTATTATAAAAACAGCAACAAACATAATAACAATACTAGCAAATGAGAAACCAAAACATCAGAATTGTGCAAAGCCATAGATACAAAGGAAACGGAACTGCAATCGAGGGGCAACACAACACATGGTGTACAAATGTGTAGAAGAAACTGCAAGAAACAAGAGGCTAAAAACAAAATGAGCCATTTCAGTAAAAACACCGAAGGAAGAATAAAACAATGTCAAAAAAATAAGTGGATATGATTCAAAGACAATAAAGTAACGAAAACAAAACACGAAGGGACTGGAACACGGAAAAACTAGAATTAGGTTTAAACAAGAATAACAACCATGAAATTCTGAAAACTTAGAACCATATAAAGGCAATAATATATGAATGCAACAACAGAAGCATAAAAGGAAACCAAGCAAAAACAAATTAAATTCCTAGAAACATAAAAAAAACATAAGGCTTTCCAAAAATTTAGGTTCCTCAAGCCGAATGAGAAAACTCTCCGAGAAAAAAGAAAACCTAAGAATTCCACAAGAAATAAAATCACCTAAGGAAAACATGAAGAGCGCTCAAGCTGCCTTTTTAATATTATGAAATGGATTCTCAATAATGCGCTTGAGGCCTCGATCATATCACGAGAGGATTGTTGCAATCTTGGCAAGGAAATTCTCCTCTCTCTCTCTCTCTCTCTCTCTCTCTCTCTCTCTCTCTCTCTCTCTCTCTCTCTCTCTCTCAGAACTCACACCAGACTTGCCTATAAGTACACACCCAAATGCAAAGCACATAATAAATATTCTTGATAAACAAATGCCCATACTTAGATAAGCGTAATTCACTCAATATATTCGCATTCATGCATGCATGTACAGTACATATTGAACACTTAAAATATAAATCTAGCAGTCATATACAAACAAAGAAAATCCTAAAAAATAACATAAAACAAACAAACACACGCACTGAGGCCAACTCTGTAGTACCTTGTAACCCTCTCCAAATTTTCTTTAAAAATATATTACTCTGTCAAACATTGGATTCAGATGCCGCTGGCTAGAGGCCAAAGCTTTAAACCCACTGGTACAGAGACGACAAAAAGGATTTTCCTGGTGGACGTTTCATATTCTCGATGACTATCTGTCCATTTATTAAATAAACGTCAGGGAAAAAGAGATGATAACGTGAAAGAATTTTAAAAATCAGTATACAGATGAGGATATGAATAAATAACTTAACTAGAAAAAACTTACGGAAACAAGAAATAGGAAACCCCATTGGTCACATTTTAAAAAGGGCATCTATATATTAAGAAAAGAAAAGAATAAACAAAGCAGAGTAGCCAATAGCAAGAAGACCTCTGTAAAGCATCCAATGGCATATCAGATACTGGAATGCCTTTACAAATGGCTAATTCCCAAAAACTTATATTTATACTGGGGGATCAGACTGAGAAGATTCAAAGCAAAAGATAAATAAAAAATAAATGAAAAAGTGCATTTATGAAGTAAAACTCTCTTCCTTGCTCCAACACACACACACACATTTGTGTTTACACAGATTGCGCACACGCGCCCACCCATTCTATTCTCTCGGCGCTGTTAACATGGGGACGCTGTAGGGAAGAGTGGTGGAAGAGAGACCAGGTGTATTACAAGATCCAGGGCGTGCTCACGCTCCAGAACGATTTCTGGAATGCAGTTGTCTGTGTATATGGAATGGAGAAGATAGGTGAGGGACAGGAAGAGATAGTCCCAAGTGGATGAGAAGAGAAGACAGTAAACGGTCTGAGCGTAAGAGAGTTCAAACTATGATTTCAATTTGTTGATGCAGATATCCCATAATAATGATAACACATGGGCCCAGGAAGAAAATGGGAAAAATACTGGGGGAAAACCAAACTCACCAAATAATAAAAGGGTAAAGAGAGTAAGACTTTCCACACCAATACGCAGTCAAATGAGCAAAAGAAGAGCTTGACGGGAGATTCGCAATAACCCTTGCATAACGTTACTGGTTAGAGTCCATAATTTATTATACAGTTTCCATCTCAGGTCATGATAAACAGTCAGCCCATGCGTTGTGAAATAAAGAGAAGACCTTCTATTTACCTTTGCCTATAATATCATTTGAAATGGAGAACAAGTTGCCAGTTCAGTAAGGTGCTGTTAAGTAATCCAGATTAGTCAATGAATATAAATCACATGAAGTGGTTTACATGTTTCAATTTAAATCAAAAGTTGAGCACAACGTAAAGGGATTCATTCATATAAATCAAGAATCTAAATGGTAATACTTTATAACTTGAATAACATGCCGGTGAACAGTGAGGGATTCATATAACAATGTTAAATAGGTTTCAAGCTAAATATACCACTGGTGAACATACACAACCTGAAATGGGGAGACAATTGAATTGGGAGAAGAGGTTCCAAGGTACATAAACTTCTGGTCGACGAAATTTGAGGGCGTATTCTGTAGTAATCTAAGTGAAGGTTAACTTGCCACATTCTTGGGGGTCTATGAAAGACCTTAAAAAGTTTAACTACACGTTCTCATGTTTTGGAATACCACTTTATCTGTCAGAAATAAAGTACGTATAGTTGATGTTCAAATACCGAATTAAATTATACGATGAAGTAAATAAAGGAAAACATGCAAATGAAATTAAAATACAGAATATAATTTTACTGAAACAGTGCCAAATATAACTATGCACTACCAACAAACCAAAAGTGAGGAAGAAACTAAGCAATTTCAGAACATAAAAAAAAAAAAAAGTCATTATAGATGTATGAAATTGCAGAGGAGGAAATACAATACAAATTGAATGACAAACGTTGAAAAATCACATAACAAAATCGTAAGGAAAAACGGAGACGAAGGAAAACTAAATATCAGAAAAATATAAATAATAGAAGAACAAGTGGGGCATATGCAAAGCATGAGGAAGTCGTGACAAATGTACAACATAAAATTGGTCCTGAAATTTAAAATTCACGCCTAGCCCCATATATTGAAAAGCATATGAAAATCCGACAGTCACTAGGAAATTCAAACGAATGCCTTTCTCTATCTCACCTCTGAACTTGAAGGAATAAAGAGCAATATGGCGATAGCAAACAAAAAGGCCTTGCTGATAAGAATGTGACAGGAACTAATCTTGGAAGATGGATGTTTGTAGTATTCAGGGAAATCGAAAGCAAGGAGAGAATTCCAAACTTTGCAGCATAGCGAGAAAAACAATAGTGAATCCAGTTTCTATTGCTGTGCATCAATTCCATTTCAAGCATCAAATGGTTGTTGAGAAGAGTGAATCTATTTTTTATTACATAAAACGGCGAGACGTTCAATCCTTACATATAAAAACAAGTTTTTTCGGTCGACCATTATATAAATAACATTACTTTCATCTTTTTTTTTTGGGGGGGTGGAAGAGATTCACATAAAGGCAGAGTATAAAGAAATACCAAAGTGTTATACCATTCTAAATTTATCAGCGAGAGAGAGAGAGAGATTCAAGTTGATATTAACTTGTGAAGAAATACTCAACAACTACAAAGAAACAGAAGGATACAGATGTTGTTTATAGCACCCCCATCATCAACTGGGCAATAAACAACTACATTCACAGAGAGAGAGACTGCGTCGGGCAGGGGAGTGTGTATGTGACGTATTATTGCCTCCCATATTATATGGCGCGTTCCGACAAGACAACACCTCCGGCTGTGGAGATACGATGTTCCCTTCCCCCAATAACTCTTTCTCTGTTAATATTCTCAAGTTGGACTTGTCGCCCGGTAATGGAATTCAAGTTAGGACTAAGCGAGGCTGTCTAAAGCTTCTCATTATTAAGTGAGAAGTTTACATCAGATGCTGTGTGTGTGAGAGAGAGAGAGAGAATACAAATTTATGTAAAAACAGGGCAAAAACAACAAGAACCGTAACAATGTAGGTCCGAAAGTTTCGTAAGTACGAACTATGTACCAGGTCAGAAATATTTTCATATCATAAAGCCAGTAAAAGAACATAACCTATATGACATGGATTACCTTCCTTCTCTCTCTTATACTATCTAATATTGATCTTCTTATAACATGTAGTGGATGATCTCTGGACACTCCCCATACCTAACCACACCTAGGCCGCCGGGTCCTTCCTTACCTAACCTAAGCACTAGGTCTTGCTTAGCCTTGGGGGTCAAAATAAATGGTGGAGAACTTTCCCCAACCTAATCAAAATCAAAATGGTAGGGCTGCAACCTAACCTAAGCACTAGGTCTTAAGCCTTGGGGTATGTGGTTAACTTTAAACATAACCTAACCTAACCTATTCACTCCCCAACCTAACCTAAGCACTAGGTCTTACTTAGCCTTGGGGTATGTGGTTAACTTTAAATCAAAATAAGTGGTAGGGCTGCAACCTAACCTAACCTAACCTATTCACTCCCCAACCTAACCTAAGCACTAGGTCTTACTTAGCCTTGGGGGACGTGGGAACTTTAAATAAAAAAAAATGGCAGGGCCGAAACCTTACCTAACCTAACCTATTCACTCCCCAACCTAACCCAAGCACTAGGTCTTACTTAGCCTTGGGGTACATGGGAACTTTAAATCAAACTAAATGGTAAGGCTGCAACCTAACCTATTCACTCCCCAACCTAACCTAAGCACTAGGTCTTACTTAGCCTTGGGGTATGTGGGGAACTTTAAACCAAAATAAATGGTAAGGCTGCAACCTAATCTAACCACACTCACTCTAACATAACCTAGGGTCCTAAATCCTTACCTGGCCCAGGTTATCAAGTCCTGATCTATTAACAACCTTCAATAAGCCTTACCTTGATCACGACCAGAACTTGCAGGCATCATGGAGACGTTAGAACGCAACTTAAAATTTGACTCATATTTTCCCCAACTGAACAGCCCTGGTTTCCCACTGGGGTCCCCATAACTGTAGGATTTAAGAGGGATACAGGATCTCTAAAACTAGGTCCAACCTACTAATTTGCTACATAAATAAACGTCAGAAGCCCAGAAACCGACTAACCATAAAAAAAAAACATTTTCAACTCCAGAATACGATTATGGTTCACCAAATAACCAAAATGTTCAATAAACCTTAACCTAATCTGAATCAGAGCTTGCAGAAGTAGGCTACATGGAAATGAAGGAATACATCCTCATTTTCACTCGATTTGTACTTTTCCCCACCCAAAACTCACTGTGGTCCCCATAATTGTAGGACATAGGGAGCCCCAGTATTAAACTGTTATTGTATTACGTTCGAAATACATATAAAAATACGAGACTAAGAATTACACATATGTATCAAACTAACAATGACTACGAACTAAAGTCGGTATTTTTTCAATTTTTTTTCTAAAATCCCAGTCAAATTGCTGAAGCTTAAAACAAAAGAACCAATCGGGTTTCAGCATTGTTCATGTACCTACATTTCCCGGTGAAAATAACAAAAGAAGACAAATACGCTGGCCATCCTTAACTACAATGCACTGGGACGAACAAAATCCAATAAGGAGCTCCACTCGCGTGACCGTGGAAACATAAACAAAGAACTTAGACAAAGTCCAAGTAGGTAACAACATTCGTCGGTAAATTATCTCGGTAGCAGTCAATTTGTTATTGATATTAGTGTTGAGTTTCATATTAAACGTATCAAGGAGACTTATGAGCACAGCATAAAAACTTTAATAACGAGTTGTGATATTACAGAAAATAATACCAATTAAAGTTCATCGTCGAATTCGAAAATAAAAACAAAATCTCAAGGAGCAAACATATCTGGATTCTCTATTATTTACCTTTGCAGCCAGATATGGAAACAAAATACTCTTAAATTTATGGAATCTGACTTTCACATTCAGTTATCTAATGGAATTCTTTGTATTTAGTGGAAATCCTTCGGTTTTCTTATTTCTAAATTTATTCCAAATTGTTTACGTCACTTAAGAATTGCCATATGGAATCATTTTAATTTCTGAAAATGTTGGTGCAAAGACTTACGTCATTTGCTGGGCTAAAAGTAGATGAAAACGTTGGGAACAGGAAAGGACTATATTCATGGGAAATTTTTTTTGACCACTTAATGCTGTTGTTCCTCAACTTATAAATACTTAATTCACAGAAAGTAGAGAACTTAGTACCGTAGAATGGAAAATAATTTTCGCTGTTATATCTCGCATATAAATACACACACACACACACACACAAACACACATACACACACATGCACACATACTCACGCCACATCCACAACAACGCACACACAATCCCACATTTAAATATATGCTATATGTGCACTGTATAATTATATATATATATATATATATATATATATATATATATATATATATATATATATATATATATATATATATATATATATACATATATATATATATATATATATATATATATATATATATATATATATATATATATATATATATATATATATATATTAAACGAGAAACTGACGTAAGCCAGGCTGATGGAGAGGTTTGTTTAATAATCCTTATTCAACTAAGTTTGCTAAATTAATGCTGTAGAGGACTGGGTTAAGGGCTTATGCTGCTGTGATAACGATGTCGGTGAGCTCTGTGATTTATGAATTGGAACTTCGGCCTACTATGGCTGTTCCACTCCCCTGCAATTAACATGAAATATTAAAATGAGAATTTCCTGATTAAACTTATCATTAAGAGTAATAAGGATGTTATACGTATCACTGGTATCAACATTTGTATTTTTCAATTATCCTGTTTTACTTAAAATGTACACCATAGTCTAAGAGTAAATATGGAAAATTCGAAGAGTATAAGGTGTTCCAAATGGTAAACTGTATTACAGTCACTTTGTTTTCTGCAAAAGAATACTATTGAGATGGCTTTGTCTGTCCGTCCGCACTTTTTCTGTCCGCCCTCAGATCTTAAAAACTACTAAGGCTAGAGGGCTGCAAATTTTTATGTTGATCATCCATCCCCCAATCATCAAACATACCAAATTGCAGCCCTCTATCCTCGATAGTTTTTATTTTATTTAAGGTTAAAATCAGCCATGATAGTGCGTCTGGCACCGCAACAACACAGGCCACAACGGCCGGCTGAGAGTTTCATGGGCCGTGGCTTTGAGTTTCATACAGCATTATACGCTGTAAAGAACAGTCGACTGCGCCGAAGAAACTTCGGCGCATTTTTTACTTGTTTATCTGTTGCAACCGTTCGGAATGGCGGGCTGAGTCCCCGTTGGTGTGGTCCTCTAGCTTATAACTGTTGTTGCATGTTGGGGGCATGACTTAAATGTGTGGTTTGGTTGAGGTAAGTCTCTTGAGTTTTGTTCAAGTCTGACTTCTCCTGTGGGACGAGAAGTACGTCGCGCATGCACACGCCGTTGGTCAGGTGCAGCAGCGATTATTTTGTTGATGTTGGCAAGCAAAGGCGTCGTGGGTGACGAAAGTGTTGCGCAATTCAGGTATATATTTCTTGACAGCGGTCTCCTGGTTGTGGCAGGAGATACCCTTGGAGAGGCACATGGTGGTCGTACCGATGTATTTGCTGGGACACCCATGGACAAGGAACAGAAAGCGCTAGACCACTATGGTCCCCTTCAGGCAATCTCCTGCATGATATATGGAGTTGTTCCTGACTACTAGATTTGATGCTTTTCTTTTGTTATAATATATCATTATGAGATTAATTTTCTTGTCTTGACCCGTAGGGGTGATGAGAAATGAGATGATCCTATGGCTGAAACACTCACCTTCCTTGTTACTGTTGTTCTTGCGGGCCTTATATATAAGTACAGCTTTTAGTCTGAAGAGGCGGCTGTATTTGGGAAACGTGCTTGGTGTACCACGATTTCAGGATCTTCTGGGCAACCTAGTCTGTTTACCTGTTAGAGTACCCATTGTTTACATGTTGGAATGCCCATTATTGCAAGTACTAGAGACATTCACTTTGATTCAGCGCGTGTTCTCTGGTAAAAGGGACAGTGAGAAACAACCTTCCTGACGTATGTGCTGATGGTACTGTCTCTGTACTGCTCAGGGCCCTCTGCCAGTTCAAGCACAACAGAGGTGGCTGGTTTGGTGTAAACAGTGGTGTTGGTGCTATGGTGGGTTTCAGAGATTTAAACAGCCTTGAAGGGGAGGCAGCCGTTGATACTGTATTATTAAGTATAAGGTAAGGTTCACTGTTGGACGGCTCCTGTAGACGTTCCATCTCTTGTGTGTCCTCGACACGGATTAATATACCATCGATGTACTTGAACATATGCGGCGGGCTCTGGGGCGAGGGAAGACGTATTTCTCGACGATCCCCCCATACAGCGTTTTTTTTTTTAAGGCGGTATACCATCAAGTGGTATATTTACTTCTTTTTATGCCCTGTTAGGAAAAGGTCTCCAAGTTACGTAGAAAAAACAACGAGAAAACTCAGTAAGCGCCATTCATTTCACCCCCTGAAAGTGCCAGCGACGATACCGGTAGTTATCTTTCCCATGAACTAATGATGCAATTACTGTGGCAATATTTAGAACATATCAATAGAAAAACACATGTAACTTTCAAAAATGCTAAAGTCCACACAAGATTTTTAGCTACGAACCAAACCACGCCTTAACATTTCAATTACATTTTGGCATTTCCATTCATGCTGACTCTCTCGGCAATCAGCACTTGGGCAGTTGTTGATGACAACTGCTCTTTTCTCTCCCTAATAATTTTCCTTTCCCTATCTAACTTCCGAATCATTGTACTATCGCTCTGTCTTCCACTTAAGTTTTTACCACTAAATCTTCGTCACCTCACTGAAGGAAGATGAGCAAAACAATTCTACACTTACATTCTACAGTCTTACTTACAGGGGCAAACCCACGCCAAGAAAAAAGTTAAGTATACCTTAGTTTAACCAGACCACTGAGCTGATTAACAGCTCCCCTAGGGCTGGCCTGAAGGATTAGACTTATTTTACGTGGCTAAGAACCAATTTGTTACCTAGCAACGGGACCTACAGCTTATTGTGGAATCCGAACCACATTATAACGAGAAATGAATTTCTATCACCAGAAATAAATTCCTCTAATTCTTCATTGGCCGGTCAGAGAATCGAACACGGGCCCAGCAGAGTGCTAGCCGAGAACGATACCAATCAGACCAATGAGGAACTACCCACGCCAAGAGGCATTGAATATAATGACAGCGTACAGTTCCCGGGCGAGAGGCGTGCACAACAGATCCTCCTTTCGGTCATGGCAAAAACCTTTTTTCCCCCTCTACTAAAAATGTTTCCTTTTCCTTCATCGATCCCCACCACCGAAAGATCGATGATTTTTATGATCGTAGAATTCGTAAAATACGGCGTGATAGCCCCGTAGATTTGTCAGAGTTTCCTCCTTTTTCTCGGACAATAAACTTTTCCCATTTTCCTTACTGGCTATCTACGACTCGCCAGAACTCAGTTACTATTTATGTTTCTCGTACCAAAGGGCACCTAAGGATTTAAAGGGCCTTTTTTAACCCCGCCTGCTGAATTTTCCGTTTCACACATGACAATCGCCATCTCTTTCATATCATGATGATCACTTTCTGTCGTAAGTTCAGCTTCATGTACGACAACATCATCGTGCCTCCATTGATCAGGCGGAACTGTGTCTAAAAGGCACCTGATGAAGACAGTGACTAAATGCATGGTGAATTAACAACTGTTTAATAATTACGCCGTTTGCCTTTTTCACGAATATACAGGTGTTATTCTACTTATGGTTTGTCAATCGTGCCTTTAGTTGGAAAACGATTACATGCTCATCGCGACAACTGAGCAGAAGACAAAATTGTTATTAAGGGAAATGTTATTATCATTATTATCACTATTACTGTCTACCTGAAAACCTGTATTTGCTATAAATCTCTGGGTGCGCCAGTCCTTTTCTTAACTTTAGTTCACATAAGTCTCTTTATCGTTACAAGGCGCAGCTTCGAGTCACAATTCGGTAAATAACCTCAAGACTGGTTATCTTTATTAATTTAATATACTATTCCGTAAAGGAAGTCTGACATAATAAAAAAAAGTTTATGCATCCTAGAATCATTTCAGTTATACCTACATATAAAACTAGTCGAGTCAAGAATGTCACAACTGAACCAAGAAACCGAAAAGAATAAGCGGACTAAAATGAACAAGAGGAATATGATTCCAATGGTCTGTAAGCAAGCATAGCGAAACTGGAAAATAATATATAAATTTTAGAGCGAGTTGTTAGGGGCTGTCTCCACACCTCCGAGAGAGCCCGAGTTCAGTTCTCAATTCCATTAAAACCCAGTGTGTCTCTTTTGACTTAAGCAGTGAATAATGCACTTGGTAGATTTATGAATGTGATGGGTCACAGTTAAGGAGAATGGTATAGGGTAGCAATCACATCCCTAAGTAATTACTGGGACCCGGACTGTGTCTCTGGATCCGTCCAACATTGTTTGATGGAAGAAAAATGAGACAGACAAACACATAAATATATTTACACACATACATATAATCATGTGTATATATGTGTATATATACATATATTATGTGTGCATGTTTTGTTTGCATAAACATTCTACATACATGCACACGCACACACATACATACACACACATGTGTATATACAGTATATATATATATATATATATATATATATATATATATATATATATATATATATATATATATATATATGTATACACATATATTTATGTGTGTTTTGTTTGCCTGCCTAAACAACATGCATACACACAACACACATGCGCAAACACACACATGTATGTGTGTATATATATGAAATTTTTATCACACCGTGATTTATATACATTCATGAAGCTACAAATGTCGCTTAACATCAAATTCACGCTACCTCGGGAGTATCCCCGATGGAGAATTATCACCGAAGGAGAATTTATAAGTGATAAATGGATCGGTACTGCCGGTGTAACCGGTTGATGACTCCCCCTAAATGTGACTCCCGGAGTCACTTGAAACTAGTTTGACAGCACTTCCCATCAGGTTGAAATGACTCCCACTTTTGAACGCTCAAAATAGAAACAATACACGAGTGATTACATTTTTATTACAAAATTCCAACTATATGCGAACAACGACATTGAAAGGAAACCTTGACTTGTTCTCAAGATACACTGTCTCGTTAACTACACTGTCTTTTGGTTTATGTATGTGCCATGTGTGAGTCGGACCGAACTTGGCCCACACAAACACGTTCACATTGAACAGGTTGGCTGCCGCTAATTTCTCCGTTGTAGTCCCCAAGACTTTATCCTGACGCATTGAATCATCTCTGGTCTTTTCGGTGATGCTAGCATAATCACATATTAAACAACTCCTGATGACGGCGTGTTGGTCCTCTTCTCCGGTGATGGCATATGACAATGAGCGGAAGAGACAGTTTCCGTCTCCTTCAATGTCCTTAATTAACTAGAAGCGGTTCGCTGGTGTTCTTGAAAATTTTATTTATTCTCCCGGATGGACCTGACTTCTTTCTAAATTTCAGGCGTCCAGAGTTCTTGCAGATGTCTCGCTGCTTTGCGACCGTCAAAGGACAGAACTTGTAATCAATCTCCTGTTGCTCATCCCTTGGACACTTGGAGATGGCGGAGATAACGGTGGTGAGGAGACTTTTGAAGCAGCGCGTTCGAAGAAGGGCTTCTGGTTGCATCCGTTCACCTTTTTAAGGGCAGTTTTCGTAGTTGCATTAACAAGACAATATAGTCCTTTTCGCAAATGTCATCGACAAACTGCTTATGTTTACAGAACATTCTTTGCTCTGAATGACTTTTTTTTCTCTCATTTCCCAAAATATTTGCATAAGCTTGTGTTACACCCTGTATTATCAATGATACTATTACATTATTATTCCATTATCGTTTCATTTACCACATTCTCTCTCTCTCTCTCTCTCTCTCTCTCTCTCTCTCGTGTATGGTCTCATATGGTTAGATACGCCATAGCTTAGGTTATAACATGTATGTACGTATGTTGCCATGGTTTATTTAGCTACGCAATGCAATGTTTTGCGATCCATTTTGCCGTGTTTTAAAACTACTGAGGAGTCATTTCAAACTAGCGGGGAGTCGTTTGAAACTAGTTTCAAATGACGGGGAGTAGGCTGAACCTAGTTTGAGTTGACTGGGGGAGTCTTCTGAAACGGGGAGTCATCTGAACCGGTTACATCGGGTCTCTATCCTCGACACACTTTCCAGCAAGGTCTATGGTTTCCAGCGACTCCAGTCGACGGTCTACCCACTGAGCCATTAAGACCCGGCAATACCGATCCATCTGTCACTTATAAATTCGCCTTCGGTGATAATTCTCCATCGGGGATATTCCCGAGATAGCGTGA
>NC_089743.1:21333697-21343697 GCF_040412425.1 Macrobrachium rosenbergii | reverse complement strand
TTACGTGGCTAAGAACCAATTGGTTACCTAGCAACGGGACCTACAGCTTATTGTGGAATCCGAACCACATTATACCGAGAAATGAATTTCTATCATCAGAAATAAATTCCTCTAGTTCTTCATTGGCTGGCCGGAGACTCGAACTCGGGCCTAGCAGGAACTGATTCAAGATTAAAATCACACTGGAAAGTCATGTATTTATGCTGATGTATCCGGTGTGAATCCTGACAGGTTTCGTCTTCATATCTAGAGATTTCTTCTAGAGGACTGATATATAATGGTAAAAATGTATTGTACAATATATATACTAGAGTGACAGTGCAAACGAACGTGCAGACTGTTGGAAACCAAATGTTCACACCAGATAGGCGGGAAAAAGAGGGAGCAGCAGTCAACTCGTGAGCGTTTGAGGTTAGTACTCTATTTACACATCTGTTATCTATGCCAGTGTTCCATTTTCTCTGGCGCATCTGCATATAAATTTACATACAAGTCCAAATTTTTTTTAAATATATGTGCATAACTGCCGGTGCTGCGGTTGCTTGATGAATTGGCTCTAGTGAGAAAGTAAGCGAATCTTCGATAGATTTCAGCGTTGAAACTATTAGCCATTTTCCTTGGAATAATGAAAATTGCGAAGGAATGAAGATGGTATCTGTAATCATAGTAATTGTGGAATACCCAAATGTAAGTAGAAAGCCTCTGATATTCCTGATAATTATTGATATCTAATAAAGCACGATAGCTTCAGACTCCATGAAGATTTGTGGTTATTCAAAACAAGGGAAGAGAATTATACTACTTTATAAGTTTCACGTGCAATAAAGAACAATTTATTTATGATAAACTGTGAGACATAAAAGTAACTGTAAGAAAAATTCAGCACGTTAGCGATTACCAACAGAAGTGCGGCAGAAGCTGAAATTCATTATAACAAAAGAGTTATGAAAAGTAGGTGTGATAAGCATAAAAAAATCATAATGATTTAGAAGTACTAAACCATGTACGTCAGAGAGTCACAGAGGTTTATGGTCAGTTTTGGATACTACAAGAAGTGTAAAAATAAATCATGGAAGTATGTGAGAACTGTTGGTTATCAATGCAAGTACTGGGCAGAGTCATCTGACTTACAAATAATTTTGCCTCTGCAACGCAAGTGTAACAGCCAAACATAAAGGTTCAGGATAATCTACTGAGTTGCTAAACAAGCGCTGCAAAGGGCCACAGGCTCATGAGAAGTTATGGATTGCCAAATTAGTGAGTCATGGGGTTGATATTTAGTTCTGCGGTATATACTCCAATTATGTTCAAGTTACCACAGTTTGTGGATAATTATCATAGTAAGCATAGCAAAATAAAAATCCTGAAGCGTTCCTGATAGGTTCAGTTGTCTCTGCAAGTAGACCAGAGAGACCAAGTCTCTGCAAGCAGACCATAGAGACCAAGAACACGAAGACCAAAAAGGAAAGCATTTGTAAGAAATCAAAAAACATGAAAACAGATTAGCAGATTCAAGTTAATAAGTATTAGCTGATACCGTGCTCGACCTATATTTGCCAATTTTTGAAAAAAAATTTTTAATTGTGCAAGACCAGGCATATGTAATGAAACGTAAGATTGTTCATTCTAAGAGCATCAAGACTGGAATGCAACCGAGTAATCAGACTTCTTATTAGACAGTCTATACATATGTTTAGGTTGAAAGAGTAAAGGACAAGTAGTAAACCTGTTCACATTCTGGTTACTACATTCCTTCTCTATTGGAACTGCTACAATAAGTTGTATAGTAGCTGCTGTAAGCTTGATTTGACAACACAAAAGGTAATTATAAAATCAAAATTCAATAAACACCTATAAAATATAACATAAAAAGCTAAATAATTTGGGCGTTTCGGCAATCTAAGACTGACATTTGTGGGTATTTTAAAGCTGAATGAAGTTGGCTGCACACTAAAATATCTATTTTTTGCTGTAAAAAAAATGAATCGCTATATTTAAATATATTTGTTCTCATTAAGCCAAATTACGTTAAATAAGGTTTAATGGTTTTTAACCCAGCTATTTTGCACTAAAACCTCAAGAAATTTATTTTAAAACCTTTCTTTCTCTTTGGAAAACTATTACCAACATACTCTTTGACTGGTTTTAGTGGAGTTGGTTGCCATGCTAAGTTACCCATTTTGGCGTTATTTACAACTAGAGTTGCAGTAATTTATCAAAGTAAGATAGAAAAAAGGCACAAAATAAGAAAAGGTCAAAATAAGGAATTGGTGTTGGCCAAAAAAAACTATACCTTACCATTAAAATATTCAAGAAAAACAATATTCTATACCTTATTATATAAGTATTCAAGAAATATAAAATAATATAGATACTTAATTACGTTTTAACAACTTCGATAAATCATATTTAGTTAATTGCCATTTACATAAACCATTGCGCAGCCAAGCATATTACCATAATTTTTTTGTGATGTGATGTATTACTTGCATATTTTTCAAAAGTTTCATTTAAAATACTGGTAACTGTTTTGACTTACGCCACTTAGCCTAGACAAAGGATAACTTATAACTTATACCTATATCTAATTTTTTACCTATATTTATCAACATTAAGAAATTGTCCTCACATAAAGTATATAATATACTTGATATGCAAGAATACGTTGTGATATTATCAAGACTTTTGCCGTCACTATTGACTACTTTGCACTCGTGTGAAAAAGAGGACACATAGCACTTTTAACATGGGAACGAAATGATGTAAAAATCTCACGGGTTTTGTTATTCTAAATATGATCACACTTCCACTTCCCCACCTTACTCGACTAGCCAAATTTCACAGAATAAAATATCAATATGCAATACAAAAATAAACAAAAAAGACTAAAGTAAAACGGGAAAAAATTGTAACATGGGAATAACCGAATAGGGAACTGCAAAAGTTAAGAGCTGCTAAAAAACAAGTTAAATGTTTGATAGTTTGGCAACATGAAAGACAACTTTAAAAATAAAATAGTATTTTTGTAGATGTAGCTATGGAAGCAGTATCTAAAATTTGGCCACGGTCTACAGCTAATTGTCTTTCATTCGTTTTCATTCTTTCAATGTTAAACATGCCTGCATAACATACTGAAATTAAAGAGAGAGAGAGAGAGAGAGAGAGAGAGAGAGAGAGAGAGAGAGAGAGAGAGAGAGAGAGAGAGAGAGAGAGAAACTTAGTAAAGTCAGTTGTTTCAGAATCTAACATTAAATATGTTCAAATGTCAATGGTTTTACTATACTCAGACTTCATAAAGCCAGTAACAAAAAGTAATCATAACTTAGGGCCAATAACCTAGCCAACAAATTTAATAAAAACAAAGAAGTTCGATTCACTCTCGAGAAACACGCTGCATAAAAGACGTCGCCCAAAAACCCAACCGTTTTAAAATAATCAATTGCATTTCATTCAAATTGAAAAGAACCCCCACATGAGCAAGGTAACTCAAATATTCAAAGCAGGGAAAGAATTCTCATGGGCAAAGAGAAAAATTTACCACTTCACTGCTTCTTTTCATTTCCGGCTGTCGCCTGCTGTTGCTGCTGCGATTCGGCTGTGACAGATCTCTTTGGCGCACACTGCGAGCGAAATTATTTGCGAGTGAGAGGCACACGGAAGTTAGAATCTTCTCTTGCAAATGATGACGTTTACGAATCTGTAGCAAACCCGTTCCTTCCTGAGGCACTGAACGCAAAGTCGCGTTCATTTCCCGTGAGGTTAAATAAGTGTATCTTAGTTTAACCAGACCACTGAGCTGGTTAACAGCTCTCCTAGGGCTGGCCCGAAGGTGAGGTAAACCTTGTACTGTTTGCGATTGCTGTAGAGCGATACTCCCAGTTTTGTAAACAGCTGTTTACATCCTGGAAATATTGATTTCTTAGTCTTCCTTTTCTCTTGATACGTAAGTTTTGTAGTACGTTCTTCAATATAAATGACGATTTTTAAATGTTTATCTTCAAATGCAACGCCAAGCTTTCTTAGTCGTCATTTCCTGTAGCTAAAAATCTTTCTAAAACGTTGTGATGTTGATATATATATATATATATATATATATATATATATATATATATATATATATATATATATATATATATATATATATATATACATATATACTGATGCTATAATGTTTATGAGTAAACCATCAAATGGTATTCAGAAAAATCAGTTCGTTTATTTATAAAACTCTCTCAACTGAGCTCGAAATACTGTTAGCCACGTAATAATCAAAATGGCAGATAGAAAGAGAGAATTTAGTTATTTTTTTCCCAAACCACTCCGTGACCCAGGTGTTTGCATTGCACGCAGTCTCACCACAAGACTCCCGGGCAATCCGGCAGAGGCTAATTGGAGCGTTACAGTTTCATAGTTCTGGCGAAGGCTCAGGTAAGCGATAATAGCCTAAGAACAATCACGGAGAAATTGCTCTTCAAGGATTACAGAAATTCCCGATGTTGCGGATTTGGTTTGTATCTGAGGCTGGCGCAGGTGAAACTTGGTGAAGTTTAATGCCTCCTAGTTAAACTTAGAATCCCTGTCCCTTAATCTAATACTCATGAAGACTTGTCATAACGTCTGAGGAAGTCCAGACATTGACTCAGAAACATAACGTAACAGCGAAATCTTCCGGTCATGTTTTAATTGTATTCTCTCTTCTTGTGTTCACTGATCTGCTTTGAAGCTAAAGCATCATAATACACTAAAAGCACGAATGTAGAGCCTTTTTTTTTTTGTTCTACTAATACATAATCAAAATATTATGCAAACTGTCTGATCCTATACTTGCCGAGTTGTGCTTTCTGGAAAGTCAAACATCGAGGGCATACAAAGTAAAAACAGTACTGCAGGGAAATGCCTCCAAAAAATACCATAGATGTAACAGAAATCTGTCATTACGATGATAACTACGAGTATTATAGGGAGTCAAAAGGATATTCAGATTAGCTCAGCGGCACAGCTCAGTGCAGGTGCCTACAGAGAACGCTTAGCTTCTTACCGGAAGATTTCGCTGGTACGTTATGGTCTCTGAGTTAATGTCTGGACTTCCTCAGACGTTATGATAAGTCTTCAGGAGTATTAGAACAAGAGATATGGATTCTAATTTAGGTTTAACTAGGAAACATTAAACTTAACTAAGTTCACTTGCGCCAACCTTAGATACAAACCAAATCCACATTAATACCCTGCCAAGATTAGGCAACATCGGGAATTCCTGGAATCCTTGAAAAGCAATTTCTCTGTGATTGTTCTTAGGCCACTATCGCTTACAAGACCCTTCGCCAAGACTGTGAAACTGTAACGCTCCAATTAGCCTCTGCTGGATTGCCCGTAGGAGTCGTGCAATGCAAACGCTTAGGTCACGGAATGGCTTGGGAAAAATATAACTAAATTCTCTCTTTCTATCTGACATTTTGATTGTTATTGATATGTATATATAAATATATATATATACGTATATATATATATATATATATATATATATATATATATATATATATATATATATATATATATATATATATATATATATATATATATATATATATATATATATATATATATATATATATATATATATATATATATATATATATATGTTATTACACAGATTCAAACATTCCTTGAAATGCTATGTAACGTGTTTTGCGGCCTAACTTCAGAAAACGTGGTAATATACCCAGCATCTCTCTCTCTCTCTCTCTCTCTCTCTCTCTCTCTCTCTCTCTCTCTCTCTCTCTCTCTAACACCATCCTCAAAATGGATACTCTAAGGAAACACAATCTTTCCTACATAAATAGATTTATTATCAAACAAACCCAACAAATAATGAATTAACAAAAGAAAATTGAAATGCATAATGAATGAATTATCAAGTCAAAATAGTCTAATTCAAGATTTTAACCTTACTCTGGCTAAAAAGCCTTTACACTCAAAAACTCCCACACATTCCATCTTAGACATTATACGTCTAGTCTTAAAGTCAACCACATGGAAACAACCACTAAACTGCAAAGATTGCAGTGTTCTTTCTATATCACCACAGCAACCCCACAGACATCGAAAATCAAACAAATAGTAATCTCCCACAAATACAGTATACAACATATGATATAATAACAAAAATCTAAAATACATGGTTAATAAATGTCAAATCAGAACACAATAAAATAGAATATTAAAGCATAAATGACAACATTGTGTATTAGATATGGTAATTCACGAACTCACAGTCCACACAGAAAAAAAAAAAGTCTATTTATGGTTTCTAAAAGATTGGAACACCAGCCACGTCTGGATGATATCGCTCGCTTAGTTAATAATCAATCAGACCTAACTTTTGGGCACAATTAGACACAATCTCCCTTTTTCTAATGCACGAAAGTACTTATATACCAACTCGGTCGGTTGCCTCACATATCAGTGTCAATATTGTGTGTTCATCGAGCCAAAACAGCTGAAGCAATTGAACACACACACACACACACACACACACACACACACACACACACACACACATATATATATATTATATATATATACACCACACACACACACACACACTTGGTTTTACTAATAAGTTATATACTATAAGCACCTCTCTCATTCACACGCACCACTTGGTTTTACTTAAAACTGCTGGCACACTTCCACACTTGGAAAAAATCTGTTAACAGTTTCTCTTTCAGTCAATATCTGGGTTAATTTGATCTCATTAGCAGTAAGCGCTTTGCTTTTACAGAATGTAATACAGAGAAAAAAACCCTTGAAAGTTTAATCAGAAGTCGAGGAAATGCTGGTTAGTTTACTTTAAATAGAGAAATTACTGAACATTCTTTACTGAATCTGGGGAGAGAGAGAGAGAGAGAGAGAGAGAGAGAGAGAGAGAGAGAGAGAGAGAGAGAGAGAGAGAGAGAGAGAGAGAGAGGTAAGTGGTATATTTCGAGATCAAACCGACTTCTTCACAGATGATAATCTCTAGAAAACACGAACGCTTCATAGAAAAGATAATTTTCATTCAAATAAACGTCCAGCGAATACCAAATAAAAAAAAATATTCACACTGTTTGCTCGAGTGAGCATGTGCATGGCTAAGGGCATCGGGAACGAAATGAGTCATACGTACCAAACTGATCTATGCATCACTTTAAATAATATAAAATTTAAAACAAAAAGACCTCTCTGCCTATTGAGTACTATGTAAAATACTAAATGAAATAAGACTACCTGGAAACACAGAAGACCAGAAAAACTCCGATTTCATCTTGAAATAAAAAGGGAAAATTAATTTGGTAACTTATTCCATCTGAACTTCACGCCAGATCACACTGACGAATCGAACCAATCCATGTGGATGAATTAGTGCGTCCAAGAAAGCCGATCACTGGGAAATGTTATCAGGCTTCTTTCCGGCAGTAAATACCCTACAAAACAGCACATTCGTAATGCAACCGGCAATTTAAAGAAGAAAATCAGCCTACAGCTTTAAAGCGGACTTGAAATCGTATTTAGGATATGCAGTGAATTACGAACAGTGACGTTTTCATTTCATAAAACTATGTTGCAAGAATGTCTACAGCAAACTGATTTAAAAGACTATTTCACAATACATTGAAAGCAAAAAACAAAAATCATCAGACAATTTGGTAATATCGAATGGTTTAATTAATTTCTTTTTTCCTTAAAAAATTGGTCCTCCGACAACACTGTCTCTTTGCTATATTTTCCACACGTCTGCTGAGAAAGTTGTAAACTTCATGACTAATTAGGCTTAATTCTTCCTAATTGAAATGTTTGACTTCAGCCACCTTTAAATCATATATATCCTTTGTGGAAATCTATAAAATAACTAAAAACAAAAAAAAATGCCAGACGGTCTGAGCAGAATGCATTCACTTGTCCTTATACAACTGATATGCAAAATTCAAAACATAATGCACTCCCTACTGTAAAATGAAAAAGTACATGTGCATATCTCTCTATCTAACCATCTATCTATCTATCTACATTACACACACACACACACACACACACACACACACACACACACACACACACACACACACATATATATATATATATATATATATATATATATATATATATATATATATACATATATATATATATATATATATATATATATATATATATATATATATATATATATATATATATATATATATATATATATATATATATATATATATATATATATATATATATATATATATATATATATATATATATATATATATATATATATATATATATATATATATGTATATATATATATATATATATATATATATATCCATATATATATAATATCCATAACTTAAAAATAGTCATATATTTGCTTTTAAACAACCTCACTCTCCCATTCAGTCCTTTTTCTCTATTCTAATTCCAAACAGACACAAGCAATTTCCATTTTAGTCCTCGGATTAATGATAAATTAGCCGCACAATGTTTTCCACTATGGCGCAACTATTCGTGCATAATTGAACTGAAAGGAAACTCGGCGAAATCTGACCTATAAAATCTTGGAAACTACATAAGCCACTCTCCTTTGGTCGTTTCGAAAGAGAAAATGAAATACCCGTCACTGAACACTGAAGGCAAAGGCACGAAACTTAATCCCTGAAAAATCCCGGTTGCACGTAAATTCTCAGGATAAATGGACCGAAATGGTGTGCGTATATTGTTTATCAATGTTTTATAATTAATCGAACGAATGAGTGAATGGCTAATCAGAATTCCGGCTAAAAGGAAGCAAAATAATACAATTCAAGAGTAACCTCGAAACGAAGCACAAAACTGATGAACTTGATTACTGGAAAAAATTATGCAGTATAAGTACTGCAACAGAGGGAGACAGAAATAAAAATCACATGCAGATGTACCACTACATTCAACCTCCCTTTTCCCGCGGCTGCAGATGATTATCCTTCATCAAGGTGAGAAAGTTAAAGGAGGGGGGGGGGAAGGAGGTTGTTAGTCTTTCAAATAGTAATCATGAGATATATACATTTGAGTAAAATTTCAGCAAATATATTCCACGCATTCTTCTCTAGGACAACCTTGTGATTACTTCCATTTACATAATTAAAATTTAATTTTTTTACTTTAAAAATATATATATGGGTATATATGTAACTATCTATCTGTCTATCTATCCATATATATATATATATATATATATATATATATATATATATATATATATATATATATATATATATATATATATATATATATATATATATATATATATATATATATAATATTTTCAACAATAAGCTGCTACCATTAACAAACAGTGGATCCGCAAAAAAGAAAACAAAGTGGTCACTCCTGCAATCATACTTTAACTGCTGAATAATGGATGAACCCACTAGCAAGACTTGCATAAAACAGCCGATAGGTCAATCTGCATAAACGACTCCAAAGCAGGACAACAAGCTCTCCAACCTTAGACACACTGCACCATTCACTTCTGTTTTGCATGCACTCTTTTTTTTTTTTTCCAGTACCCCTTTCATAACATCTACCTGCCCCTAAGTTTCCTTCCCTCCTCTTCCTAACACATCCCCTGATTATACAATCTTTTCGCGTATCCATATTCTTCCATTCTTTCCACGCCATCAAATAATCTAAAAAGAATTCTGATCCATCCTTTCACACCTTTTTTACCTTTTCTGTTTATTTCCATATTTCTCCCCATATCAATTTTTCTTTGACTATATCATATTATATAAGCGGTTCTTCTCAGCAACTTCAAGTTTTTCGCTTTCACTGTCATTCAACGTCCACATACCAAGTCCAAAAGTACAGCTGGCTAAATATTTTGCAGACACCCTACTACCCTCCTTGCCTCACCTATTCAGTGACTAACCTCTACATTTAGCCAACTATAATCATCTGCAATTCACTGCATTACATACCGGACAGCTATAGA
>NC_089743.1:21326197-21331197 GCF_040412425.1 Macrobrachium rosenbergii | reverse complement strand
GGCGGGGCGTAACCAGACAACAACCTCATGTAATAAGCACACTGCCTCTTGAATTCTCGATTTCTTCACACCTTTTGGTTACGCCTGTGTCTTGCAAAACCTGAGATCCAAATGAAAAAAAGCTGACGTCCGTAGAAGGATTCGAACCTGCATTCGGTATATCAAGACGAGGTCACATTAACCCACCTTTGTGGTCAGGTGAGTTAACGTGACCTCGTTCTAATATACCATAACCTACGGACGTCAGAATTTATTTATATGGTTCGTCATATGGATCTCAGACTTTGTAGTGTCAATCACATCGAAAACGTGTGAAGAAATCGAGAAGTGGAGAGGCAGTGTGGTTATTACAGTTACATAACGTATCCGGTACAAATGTGACTTGCACATTCAAGTAAAACTGAAAGGACTGTAGAAGTGAGCCTCTGCTCATGATGACATCAATTACTCTGCCACCCTCTCCCTCTCTGAACGCGTGTTTCTTAAGTACGTCTCACTTTGTGACAATGTAGCGCTCTGTAGGCCCAGCGTTCGACTCTCCGGCCGGCCAATGAAGAATTAGAGGAATTTATTTCTGGTGACACAAATTCATTTCTCGTCATAATGTGGTTCGGATTCCACAATAAGCTGTAGGTCCCGTTGCTAGGTAACCAGTTGGTTCTTAGCCACGTAAAATAAATCTAATCCTCCGGGCCAGCCCTAGGAGAGCTGTTAATCAGCTCACTGGTCTGGTTAAACTAAGGTATACTTAACTTTAAGTGTTCAGCGCATTCCAGCACATAGGTGAACGCCTGGCGATCTGCGGAGCTCAGCATGGAGTGCCCGAACGAAAGTCACCTTCAGATACAGCCGTATCAGCGACACGTGGCCGGAAGAGCTCGTCAGCGTTTTGTCTCGAATGTTCTAAAATCTTTGTGCGGTTAGAACCCGAATATGGGTGCGTCGAACATGGTGTCCTCTCTTTCATCCACCCAACTTCAGCGAATGAATAAGCACTAATATAAATAAATAAATATATATATATATATATATATATATATATATATATATATATATATATATATATATATATTATATCTGTGTGTGTGTGCGTGTGTGTAAAGCATGGTGAGGGAAACCATAAAGGATAATTGCGGTCAGTTTGGTGTAGTTTGATGAAAAAAAAAAAAAAAGACAGGACAAACGAGAAATGAAGATGAACGAAAATAAAAAAAAAAAGTTTGACGAAAGATTTGAGAAGAGAGGACATAAAACAAACAACAAACATCTCGATACTAAACCATACACTAAAGAAGAGAGAGAGAGAGAGAGAGAGAGAGAGAGAGAGAGAGAGAGAGAGAGTCTAAAAAGGCTGAACATGAGACCGAGGGGAATTTAGAAAATCTGAAAATTAAGCATCGACAAACAGTAGGGCAGACCTAATAACGAAAGAACAAGAGAGGGAAACAAGAGGGGAGATGAGAGGGAGAGGCTTTGAGGATTATCTATTTCCTGTTGACACTTAAAAGAAATTCTGACACTGGGGAGAGTCCGGGCAACTAAAGCCTTCCAAAAGGGGAAGGCACACTACTTTGCAATTCCATAAAAGGACATCATCGCTTATAGTTTGAGGATACTCGGAAAAGCTTTGCTTTCGAGGGGATATAAAAATGGATGAGTTTCTTTCGAGGAGTTGCGCAAAAGACTCAGTATTAGGAAAAGAAAAAATATGAAAAATCATTCTAAATATGCGGATATATATGTGATTTTATTATTTCACATGGAACACAAAAGGTAAGATATATGCATTAGTTCATGATAAAGAGCTTTGCATTGAGGAAAACTACAGAGCTATCTTTAAACATGGAAACTCTCAAAGTTTCACTCGGGAAAAATCTGGAAAATTGAACGTGAATATTTGGTTAAATAAAAAAAAAAAAAAAAACCATTTCAAACAATTTTTCTCAGTGAGCCCAAATATGCAATTATTATAGGTTTTGGATGTTTGAATAACACCCTTTCCATAGAAATAATAAAGTTAATATACTTGGGGGATCCTAAACATGGAATTATACCTTAGGTAAACCTAAAATTAAGGTTTTTTCTTATCCAAATGGCTAATCCTATGAAATGTACCCTGACGACTAACTGATTATATGTTATCTGACGTTCATCCCACAGACAGGGATCAGCTAGGAACACTCTCGGAGGGGATATTTTGGTTAATTAATTAGTGAAAGAATAGTACTTTTTTTGTCACTAACTTATGACACTGAATTAAACTGTAAATGAATATGAGGTAAGGCAAGAAACGAGTTCACAACTGAATTAACTATATCGGAACAGGAAACAACGAAAAGAAACAAAATCGAGATTAAAGTTAGGAGGAAACATAAAAACGAAAACATGTAAATCCTGAGTGCAAATGTGAATATAAATAATAAAAAAGAGAAAAAAGAAACAGAAATAGAGGAGCAGATTTAATAATGATAACGAAATGAAAATCCCTGAGACAAAAGTGACATTAGCCGCAAATCTGAAGAATGAATTTGAAACGTCACCTGGAAACGAGACTTTAAACAGGTGCGTCGATCATTCCATAATCACCAGGGCAGGTATTTTTTCGCAGGGGGTCCAAATCTCAATGAGCTGTGAGTTAAATGTGTAGAGGGGGAATTCCAGATCGAGAAGAGGGGAAGCGGAGAAGAACATGAGGGGAAGGGGATAAGAGAAAGAAGGGGGATAAGAAAGAAGAAAAGGGAGAGACTAAAGTATAAGAGGAGCAGAAGTAGACTGATATGATATAGAGTGGCTAACACTCGTAGATGAGAGTGTATGGGAGACGAGGTGGGATTAATTGAAAAGACGACTTACGGGGGGGTGGGCAATGCAGAAGGAGAAGATGGAGGTGGTGACAGAAGAAAATCGTGAGGGGTGATGGGAAGACCGCCTTAAAGTAAGGGTAGAAAATTCATTACCATGGCGGCGAGTGTAAGAGAACCGTAGCCGTAATGTTTAATGTACCATTAATGACGTTCTTCCTTTCAGGGAAGGGAGAAGGTATCTCCCCATCAGGTAGGGAAGAAGAGGAAGGGCAAATGCAGGAATATGGACGCCTGCCAGTCTGCCACGGCGATAATGATGATGACGGTGGCAACGGTGATGATGAAAACGGTAATGATGATGGCACATGAGATTTAAAAGTAATCTAGAGAGAAAATTATATAAATGAAGGATATGCAAAAGGTAAATACTGTATTCCTGTTCCACACTGATCAAAGAGCGATAATATATGCAGGCAAACTACTTATCACCTATGAAGATAAAATCATCTAGTCAGCTCTCTTTCTCTCTTCTTTCTCCTCTCTCTCTCGTCACATGCACATACGCACACACACACACACGTGTGTGTGTATATATATATATATATATATATATATATATATATATATATATATATATATATATATATATATATATATATATATAATGAGAGAGAGAGAGAGAGAGAGAGAGAGAGAGAGAGAGAGAGAGAGAGAGAGAGAGAGAGAGAGGCAATTCTAAGCTCAAGGGAAGCAGAAAACTTTTGCACTCCTCATGAGAGAGAGAGAGAGAGAGAGAGAGAGACGATTATCATCATATCCCCTGCCGGATCTTGGCAACAGTTTCGCGTCGTTGAAGATTTCTCCCCACGCACCTCTTTGTAAAGGATTTGCGCGCAGACTCCAGGGTATTGCAGACAGCACGAGTTGAGTCTAAGATGAATGGGTTCCTAGAATGCTGGCGGGATTGAGTTTAAGATGAACAGGTTCTTGGAGTACCAGCAGGTCTGAGAGTAGAATGAACGATCCCTTAGAACCCTCTACTCCTGAGAACTGACGGGCGGGAGTAGCCGTTGGGGGGATGGAAAAACCAAGTTTTTGAAATGGGCGTGTGTGAGGAGTAAGGAGATCTTATTTTTTCTGCATAGAAGATTTAATGATATGACGATGGCAATTAGAGGGATGATCGAAATCAATTATATAAGAGAAAAGAAGAGAGGCGAAAGAAGTATATCTTCTCGTAACAAATAACAGAAAGTTTTCATTCACACAGATCACAACAGAGAAGAAGCGAAGAGAAACACTTGATTCTAAGATTTATTCATCACAAGGATTTTGGTTACACGCTCTTTCCCGATGCTGAATGTTTTCCTCTTTTTACGCCCGGTTCAATTTTTTGTTTACATTTTTTTTTCTTTCTCCGAAGATTTTTATCTATTTTTTTAAGTCTTCTGTACGCTAGGTAAAATTTTCCCCGCAACAATTTTATTTTCGTTTACTTGATGCATTTAAAAAATGAAACTGGCCTCTTTTTATGCCAAATACAATATAATTTTTGGTACATTTTTAAAAAACTTATCCGCATTAGCTTTATTTTTCTCTTTATCTCTTTAAAAGCTTATCCACCGTGCGATGCTTCATATTAAATTCTAAAATATTTTTAAAAAGGGAGAATTCAATTTCTACTTCAATGTCTAAGTTTTACACTTTGAAATTTCGTTTTCCTTCGCTGTAGTACAGTTTTGGAGTTTATTTGATCTTCCTTTACAAATTTGAATGAAATTCAATATTATTATTTTTATTAAAGAGCACGTATCCATATAGTAAAAGGAGAAAATTGCAATTAACCTGATGTTTGCCTGGAAGGTTAATAAAAATATTTGGCTTTTACCATATGGATGTGAGCATTAATAATAATAATAATAATAATAATAATAATAATAATAATAATAATAATAATAATAATAATAATAATAATAATAATAATAATAATAATAGTTTTTAAACTTTATTCAAAGTGGTCTTCCCGATACTTTTCTGCATCCAGAGACTCTCGTGTACATATTGAATTTCTAAAGACAGGTGAAGACAAGTCAACAATATCTCGGCGTTTTGTCTACTCAAAATTCAAAACAAAACCGAAGACTAAGCTGAAAACCATGACCAACCACTACAAAAAAAAAAAAAAAAAAAAAAAAA
>NC_089743.1:21318697-21323697 GCF_040412425.1 Macrobrachium rosenbergii | reverse complement strand
CACACACACATATATATATATATATATATATATATATATATATATATATATATATATATATATATATATATATATATATATATATATATATATATATGGCATGTAAATAAAAACCAGTATGACAAAGATTAATATCTGAAACCCTAAAATAAATATATTATACCATGACATATAAAACAAGTTCTAACCCTTTCGTTGCAATAAATTACCCATGAAAACCGCTAGGAAATATAGATGACCACATTCAAAGGTGAGTAAGCATGGAATGTAGTACATAAAATTCCTGTAATTCCTTAGTAGTTTGTGTTGGGCGATTTCCAGAGATTTTATCATGGATAGGTGACACTTTCTTTAGTACTAGGCAATTTCACGAGATTACACTAATAACTCTCAAAAGCTCTCTACCCCAGTCAGCATAAACCTTTCAGATGTATATACATATATATATATATATATACATATATATATATATATATATATATATATATATATATATATATATATATATATATATATATAAAACATACAAATACAAATATATACAGTATATGAACATTATATATATATATATATATATATATATATATATATATATATATATATATATACGAATATATATATATATATACATATATATGTATATATATATTTATATATATGTATATTTGTATACATTATATATATAACATATATAATACATATGTATAAATATACATATATATATGTATATATTATACATTTCATGAAAGATATTCTAGTCATCGTTATGATTATTGCTGGGACAATGAGCTTGCAACTTTATCATTTAAAATAAGTAAGCGTAAGCGGAAAGTCTCCTCTTTTGGAGAGACCCTTCGTGACCAGTACTCTTAAATAATAACAGTTCATGAAATATATCAATGGAAATTATTAATTTCATTATAGAAATAATGTAGGTTATATACGCAAGTTTTACCAACTGTATAACCGATGACAAGTTTTGTTCAAACCTTGCCTCTTGAAGGGAATTTGATTCACATACTTACTCAATATTTACTCGACTACAGTTTAACCATACATTCCTCCTTTTAAAAGGGCACCTTTAATATTCCATAATAGGTATAATGGTAAAGGGTCAATGACTACGATTTCGGTCATTTTCTTTTTAATACAGGTTCAATTTTCCTTTAGACAAATTTTCTCACGTTTCTGGTAATTGGCATGGTGTCTCTTTTGTGTAAATTGGTCCGCTGATTAAAGAACCCGAACCGTCCTCTATCAGTGCAGTCCATATTGTAACACGGCAATTCTAGCAGGGTCGCTACATGAGTAGAGACGATAACGTAAATGCTCAATTCTTTTTCCTTTATTCATTTCCTTGACGTGATCAAGACTGGTTCGTTTTACCAACAAAACCTCCCGACGAAAGGGACCATGTTGAAAGGCGAAGTTTTGAATAAGTATCATGCAACCCTTGACACCTGACCTTTCTTTACGGTCAGTGAACACAACATTCGTCCTCAATTAATGATGTCATCCTTGTCATCAAATTTCCCAGAAGGAATCTGGAAAAGATGAAATCTGGTGACCAGTTCCTCACGTGATTAAATGAAAAACAAACAGTGGAAGTCTTGGGGCAACTCAATACATTACACCAAAGATACGAGGGATAATTTGAGAAATCTGTCTGCTTCTATTCTATTCTATTCTATTTTCTCTGATAAATTTTTTTGCTTAATACGGAAATTAAAGAAATGGGCTTCTACACACACACTCATGCACACACACACACATATATATATATAGTGTGTGTGTATATATATATGTATATAACATGAACACGCCATACACGCTGGCCGCGTGGGTTAAAATGCGTCCACTGTAGTCCTGAGTTCTTGTCATCGCTGGTTCGAGCCCACGAGACGACGGTAACATATATGAAAATATATTATTTCCGAGGTAGAGCGAATTAGATATTAAAGGACGTTTCTAGCTTACTGACTGAATATGAATCACGGTGATGTGATAAAAAAAGGTATATATATATATGTGTGTGTGTGTGTGTTTATATTACATACATGCATAGTGTGCGATTGGGCGTTTAAGTGACTGCCCACTGCTTTGATCACGAAACTATTCATTCCTCAAGCCTCTATGGAAGTAGGATTGCTTGCAACTTAAAACACAACCTCATTTTCTTCCCGATTTTCTTAGGATGAACAGAAAATCTGATTCTGATACGATAATAGGATAGCATACAAAAATATCATAATGTGAATATCTAAGACATTTTTTCTGGAAAAGGTGTAGTTAAAACACTAAACAATAGATAACTTAACCGAAAAAGATCAATTAATCGATTAGTCACCGTAATTACCAAAACCTTAAAAGATCTTGCATACTGGTCACGCTGGTTTTGTCCACGCACTACGTAGTAATCTTGTCCAACTTTGGGCAAAGTATGGTCTGAAAAATATTCATTAATTTATAAAGAACATTAAACGTAATGAAAACGTGCCATCAAAATACGGGGTACGTACAGTTTTAATGAAACAGCTAAATTATTACTTGCTAAGCCATCTTACAAAGAACAGGAAGCTCCCAACTGGGAAAAGATCAGAACAGCAGAGTGAAGAGTGACAGAAGAATGACAGTCAACAACACTTACAAACCACAAGGGCAACTGTTTATTCTGGAATATAAGCAAAGGGACACTGCAATGATAATCCAATAAAATCTGATACCGCTCATAAAATTTACCATTTATTTCAGTGAAAGCCATCCATGCCATAACAATCCTTGTCTTTTCGAAAATCAAAACCACGAAACTGTAGGAATCAATATAAATATAATACGTATTCAGACATAAGCTGACGGCATACTGACATTATGAAGTTAAGGTTTCTGGGAAGTCATGGGGATATTTTCGGACATTTTACTTGCAGGCGCATAAACACGTTCAAGAAGCAGACGAACTCATCGATTTCAAAATCCATAAAAATTACAATCATTATTAGTACACTGATTATTTACTGCCAACCACCACATCTACGGAGCCACATCACCAAAGTATCCCATGGAAGAGAAGATAACATTATCAAAGGTCACTGGCGAAATCAAATAAAACAGCCCTGAAAATACAAATTGCTAAGGTCAAAGGTTTCAAAATACTAAAGTGTGTGTGTGTGTGTGTGTGTGTGTGTGTGTTTGGAAAATTAAGATAACCTAAAAAATAGTCTCCAGCATACATTAACGTAGAAATAAAATAAAAAATAATACAAAAATAATGCCAAATGCAAAAATAATGATCAACGTATAAAACTTTTTATTACGTTTAACACTCATTTTTCCATAAAAAGAACCATAAAACCACTTCCTTGTTATTTTTCTCACTACAGAAACAATATAATAAAAAATTACTTACGACGCATGCTGCTGATTAACATGCATACAAGGAGCTGGCGTCAAAGACCGACAAGCATTCCAAAACTTGTTCCTTCTGTCACAATAAAACTTAAAAACAAAATAAAATAACTTCAAAAGCAAGGAACCTTCGATTAAAGAACCGCGTAATACCGTCTTCTCTTACTAAATTAAACCGAAATCTTGTTGAAATCGACCAAATGTTGCGGCCATCGGAAATCCTCGTTTTCTCAAATCGACGTAAAATGTCTAATGAAGAGAATGTCAGACAAAAAAATACTTGTACCTAAGCCCACCAATAATTCATCACATACGATCCGTAAAAATGTCAGTGAAGAGAAATGCTGAAAAAGTATGAAAGATTTCGTAAATTGACGCTAAAGTTTGCTGAAACATGTATTTTTTTTTACATGAAGACTTAAAGGCATGTATTTGTTAAAACATTACCTTTGGACGTGGAACCCAAGTTCCTTGCAATCCATTTTTGTATTTTTTTTCTTTACGGAAGACTTGCAAAACTGTAGCTCGTGAAAAACTGCAAGTTTTTAGAACACAGGGTGAACTAGATGTGGTTTCCTTGAGTACAAAAGAAATGGGGTTGGAGTAGTGCTATATTTATTCATTTACTGATCTCGAGTTTCATGACACTTAAATAACTACTGAACTTAATGAAAAAAGGGGCGGGGAAGCACTGGGATTTGTGGAAAATGATGCGTACGAGAAACCTCTACTGAAATATTAATGTAGTTATGAAGTTTTCGTCCTTGATGTGTCTATTAGCATCATCAACATCATTTATTATTATTATTATTATTATTATTATTATTATTATTATTATTATTATTATTATTATTAAACGTTAAAACCAGAACCATATAATAATGACCATGTAATCATATTCTATATGATTCCTGTTTACACAATTTCGTAATATTATAAATAAACAGGGGTAAAGTACTAACTAAAATCTGAATATAAGGAACAACAACACAACAATAAAAGGAAAAATTAAATCAAGAATTTTAGATGGATAAAAAAAAAAACATAAAAATCGCATCCAACCTACAGAGTGTCTAGACCGAAAAGAAGGCAGAACACGCACGGCACGACACAACGCAAACAGCAGAGGACAGCCCAGCGCAGCACGGGGGCCTCGTAGTGACCTTGCCTAGGGAAGGAAGTCTAAAACATGACCGGTGTTCCGAATGGATAAAATATGGTAATGCGCCCTCCCGACGTGACATCTATTGCACCCAACAATGATAAGGGGGAGGGGGAGGGGGAGGGGGAGGGGAATGGGGAGGGGTAGGGGAGGAACATTATGGGGCCTTTCTCTCTTTTCTCTCCATTATTTCCCTCCCCCCCCCCGATAACTTCACTCTTGCGAAAGCTGTTCCTGGAATCAGTATCGTTTGTTAAAAGGCTTTTATCGAAGAATTTTGCGTAAGTAACTCATCTACAGAATTATATAAGGGATCTTCAGTGCAACTAAAAATACAATACAAATATACAAAAATACACACACACACACACACACACATATATACACACACATATATATATATATATATATATATATATATATATATATATATATA
>NC_089743.1:21298697-21311197 GCF_040412425.1 Macrobrachium rosenbergii | reverse complement strand
CATGGGTCTAAGGCGTCCATCCACCAACACTACATAGACCATCACAACAGCAAACCAACGACACAAGAACTACTGGAGAATACAGATATCATCTACACAGAACATAGTCGCCATAGATCAACCTCAGCTGAGTCTGTTTGCACTTCATTACATCAACCTACAGAGAACATACAAACAGAAACGGGAAGATCACTCCCATCTAGCAGACGCCCTACAACATACAACGGTAATATAAGAAACAACCATAACAACGGCAGCAACATCATTTAAATCACAAGCTCTCTCTCCCCCCCCCCCACCTATCTACTCCTCCTATCCCCGTAATGCGTATACCTGCATTTCCATTTCTGGTTTGTTTGTTGCCACCAGAACACGTGACCTTGTTTTCATTATTTTTCACAAAGTAAATTAGGTTTTTATTATAAATTTTATTGTATCGTAACTTTAATAACTAAATAAATTAAAATTGTTTATTGTGTACTTATTGATATTATAATGATTTATTGTATTATTATTGTTTTGGACGTTAAATATCCGCCCGCACACTGTAACAAAACAACAAGACGCTACGTCCAGATTATACACTTTGAAGAGGCACGACGGGTGACGGAACAGTTGTGGTGCTGTGTTTATAGTAAATGGAACAGAGAGTTAATCTTCGTTGTTTTGTCCATCAACTAAATTTGGAAGAACGTAAAAGATTCAGAAATTATTGTCAAATTAATAAGAAGCTGATCAACAATCAAAAAGCCATAGAATTCAACGAAATTTGTTTACAAGAAAAAACTTTGCCACAAAAAGCATATCATATACACACACACACACATGTTTATATATATATATATATATATATATATATATATATATATATATATATATATATATATATATATATATATATATATATATATAGCCATTTACTGCACCACAAACGGAAATTAATTTCTCTTACTGCTAGAATAAAGTATATTAAGAACTAAGGCTGATGGTTTCGGACAGAATTTAATGTTGTGAATATATATATATTTAAATTTTAAATATATATATATATATATATATATTTTATATGTGTGTGTGTGTGTGTGTGTGTGTGTGTGTGTGTGTGCATGTGTAAATTACACTAAGTAAATTTTTTCGAAAAATCAACCTCAACTCTAAAATATACTTTATTTAAATATTAAGGGAAATATATTTTTCGTGTGCCATATGGTAAATGATTATTCATTGATATAATTCTTCAGTTTTTGGAGAGAGAGAGAGAGAGAGAGAGAGAGAGAGAGAGAGAGAGAGAGAGAGAGAGAGAGAGAGAGAGAGAATCTCTTTATCCGTTTAAAATATATTCAGTCTCCAAACATTTATCCACAAAAGCTAGACAGTATAAGAATCTACAAAGTAAACGAGAATACCAATGTATTCTTGGAATATTAAAAAGGACTGCGTATTGCAACAGTTAAAAACAGACACTCCACGTAACGCCCACACTGCACAACAGTGCAATACGCAGCAAAACAAATCCACAGAAATGACTGGTCGCGCTTTTATTTAGCAAGTTACAGGTCGATTATTAAAATACTGCTCAATTTCCCCTAATGATGGAGTATCCGCACCACAAAAACGTGGAAGGGAGCCTCGTGCCTATGAGAATAATAGGGGGAAACTGTATTAATAGAGTCCCAGTGTTTTATAATCGATGCAAAGGCATAAAACTAACTATATATGGACGTCATCGTTTTAGAGTGCCTGGGTTGCATTGCGCTTAAATGTGATTGCTTCCACGGTCATAGATATTATCTGACATATCTCAGTATCTCAAAAAAAATGTAGTTTTCTTTCATTTATTCGTGAAACTATATGAAATTCGATAAACCTAACGTGAGAAAGTTTATTATTAATTGCTGAACACTTGACATTCCTTGATTTTACGCACAGTTCTTTAATACTTTACATTCGTTTTCGTTCAAAAATACACATTTAGATTTTCAAAATATGTCTAATGCTCGTTCACTGAACAACAAAAAAAGATATCTAGCCCAGTTCCAATGATGTGAAGGAGAAAGCGGAACTAAACCCAAAAGGAAGTGATATACTCGTACAAACATTTTGAGAGAAGATGGATTACAAGGAAGGATTTCAAAATTTCGGCAGCAGAAGAAAACCGTTTAATACGAGGATGAATCACTTCCAAAGAATAAATGTAGGAAGTGGAGGCACTGGCTGTACCTCAAAGGCACAGTGACCAAAATATTACTTGTAGAAGGGAGATGACAAGAGTGCACTAAGACAGAGAGAATAAGGACCCGGAGACGAGGTAAAGACGATACCAGTATTTTCCAGAAAGGAGAAAAGGTAGCAGTAGGAGAAGTACCCTCAACACGAGAGCAATGTTCCATTAAGGACGTAAAAGGCATCAGTAAATGGGATGAAGTAAAGAACTGTCGGCATAAAAATACAGGTTTTAAGAACCACGATTGGCTACTTGAGCAACGTGTTCTTTCCGTGACAAGATTGAAGTAACTCTTGAATGCCATCAAAACCTTTTATCGGAGTGAGGGGCTGAACTGAATTTTGTCCACCAGAATCCCTAAACTGGATGGGAACGTCGACGGTGAGAGAGTAGAAACTGCTTTAGAAACACTGCACTTGACTGAAGTTACCTCACTTACACTCACATGTGGTCTCAACATCAAAGTTACTAGAGACTGGATGGGAGGCAAATGAAGGAAACAAAAATGTTGAAGGGTTGGGCATCGGGAAATGTATGGATAAGGAAAGACTTTGAAGAAAAGGAATAAAGCACAGGAGCAAAACTAAGTTTGAGTGGCATCACTAGGAACTGTGAAAGGAACTGGGAAAGGAACACACGTTCCTCTGTCAACAAGAAATGTAGAATAATTCACAAACCAAATATCTATAATCGAATTTACAATTTCATACAATACTAAATGCCTTAGGAAAACAAAATTAATGACAAAATGACCTGATAGATGAAAGGCAATAAACAGATCTCACAGACGCCACGATGGAGATTTAAAAGAACCCTACTGGAAAAAGGTATTTGAGAAACAGCATTGAGGAAAGATTCAAATGATATGGCGATAGCATAATATTGAGCAGTGGTTACACACGTTAATATTTCCTGATTGGATTTTACCTTAAAAATCTAGCAAGTTATATCTACGATAACAGCAGCTGCCGCTTTACTTTCAAGTTTCAAAATAAAACGTTAAATATTCTGTTTTCGTATATGATGGTCAATCCGTCTAATCAAGCAAAAAAGTGACCATTCGACTCCCGTGCCTCATTATACGGAGAGAGAGAGAGAGAGAGAGAGAGAGAGAGAGAGAGAGAGAGAGAGAGAGAGAGAGAGAGAGAGAGAGATTTTCTAAGCAAAATAACATACCATGTGGGATATGAGACCACTAGTCTTAGATGAAATAAATCTCGAATGAGGACGATATGTAATGGCGTCACATAAACAAATGTCTTGCATTGTTCAGCCTAAATTGAAGTAATACTATGAAGCAAAGGTATCCGTAAACAAAGAGCAAATATACAAATCCCACAATGAGAGTAGATAGGTATACAAGTAAAACTAATAAATCTGTACATAAAACCATGTTGAAGCGTACTGATGAAACTATTACAAGAGGACATAAAAGGTAGTCACTCTGGTCAACGCATTTCATTCTAGATTATAACCAATGATTCGTGACCACTACAGCACCCTTCCCACTAACAACCAAATAGTATGAACTTTGTTTAAAACTACAAAGATCTGTACTTAACTGAAATACCAATCTAAAAGTACATCTAAATTTTACTGTACTTTAATTTACTATAATGAAAAAAGAAATATATACAGATCTAAAACAGACCTGTGCACACAGATACTTGGCAATCAGTCATTATGGTGAGTTGATATCGATTCTAAACGCATAAACCTGAATTCGACAGAGTCCACATCAATTTTTGCCTCTCTAGAGGGCTAAGTGGTTAAGGCTACTGTATTTTCGTTGTTTTCTAACCCGGCGGCAGTTTGAATCCCACTGGTGACGAAGCACTTACTACTTAATAATTCCCCTTGGGTGTAAGTTATTCCCGAGGTATACTGAACTGGATTTGAAAAACCTTCATAGATTAATATTTGAATGAATAGATACATACGTTATCTGTCTTACACATACATACATACATATATACATATACACACACACACACATATACATATATATATATATATATATATATATATATATATATATATATATATATATATATATATATATATATATATATATATATATATATATATATATATATATATATATATATATATATATATATATATATGATGACTATAATCACTTTTGTACGTGATTCATTTACCACACATTACCACAGGTGAAAAATAAGAGACGGGGTATTTTTGATCTGTGATAATGTGTGATGTGTGATATATATATATATATATATATATATATATATATATATATATATATATATATATATATATATATTATAATATCTCTAAATTTAAAAGATTCCTCCAGTCATGATTCTCCTCTCGTGCCCATGAAAGAAGAGACTAGGACAGAGAATGGAAAACTGACAGAATATCCGAGGTGCATCTCAAATTGGAGGACTTGGGAATAACAATGTTATATTCAGACGACCCAGTCAATCACAGCTGTCAAAACTGTCGATGAACTTATAAGGGTCGCCACATCCTTCAACTTTATAAAAGCGCTTGTAGGTTAAAAACAAAACTGCTGTCCCCACATCGTATAGACAGCTTTTAGGAATAGGATATCTTGTTTCCTGATAATAAGGCTAATCTTAAGAAAAATTGCTTCTGTCAATATCGTTTTTACGGCCATAACTGTAACGAAAATATCAATATTAAGAGAAAGTAAAATACCAATTATTCCTAAAATGTGTAGCGTTTTCAAAATGTTCAGTCATTAAGTTTTAAATTGTTCTCAATAATAAAAATTCAGTATTATAAAAAAATACGAAAAACCATGACTGACAAAGAAGGGTCACTGAAAACAGGACAAAAACACAAAACTAAACCAACGTTAAAAAAATGGCATCTCTATTACATATGAATAATTTAAAAATAGGAAATTTATATAAATCAGCATATGATTGGAAATACTTAAGTTTATAGTATCACAGTATCAGTTGCACAGTACTTATTCCACATATACAAGAGAGTAACAGATATAAAGAAAACATGGCAAAAATGTGACAGTGCCATCGCTCGACAACACTATTCATAATTCAGGAGGGCATAAAAACGCATTCAATACGAGTACACAAGCACATAAAATTGTAAGACTG
Organism: Macrobrachium rosenbergii; assembly: GCF_040412425.1. Taxonomy (NCBI): domain Eukaryota; kingdom Metazoa; phylum Arthropoda; class Malacostraca; order Decapoda; family Palaemonidae; genus Macrobrachium; species Macrobrachium rosenbergii. Next base: position 21,305,854 of record NC_089743.1, on the reverse strand, counting down.
CCAAGCAAGCAATTCCTCTCCATAAAACATGCAAGCTCGTCAACTTGCAATTACTGCTGAGGTCGCGAGCCCGAGAAAAAACACGAAGAAACAACTACAAAATGCGGCAGACATATTTATGTCGGAAATGTCGCAAAATGTAGAATACCTCGTTTATTTCACATTTTGTTGTCAACTATTTCTGCAGTTTGCTGTCGAGTAGATTTCAGCTGTCGTCAATCTTGTTAATGACATGTTAACTCTTCCTACTTACTTTTAATTATAGATTTTTTTTTTTATCATATATATATATTTATATATATATATATTTATATATATATATTACAGTATATATATATATATATATATATATATATATATATATATATATATATATATATATATATATATATATATATATATATATATATATATATATATATATATATATATATATATATATATTCCTCGAGGTTGGAAGCTTGGGCCCTTTGTCATCCCTTGGACGTGGAGGGAATACATTCAGAATTTTATTTAACTGTGCAAAAGTTTTTGACCTCTTCTTCTCTAGGCTATGTCTGAAGAATAGAGGTAATTAGAAGAACCGGAAGCAGGGGAAATTTCGAAGTCTAGGCAGTGAGTGGAAAGTAACGCGGCAAGTTCACAGATTACTTCGGCGTCATTCCTTCCACGTAGCTAACTTTTACAGATAAAGCTTATTTTATATAAATAATATATTTTTATATAAATATATATATATATATATATATATATATACATACATATATATATATATATATATATATATATATATATATATATATATATATATATATATATATATATATATATATATATATATATATACACACACACACATATGTATGTAATGTATATACACACATGTACACAGGCATATACATACATACATACATACATATACATATATAAATATATTCATATACATATTGATATATATAAAATAAGCTTTCTCTGTAAAAGTTAGCTACGTGGAAGGAATAACGCCGATGTAATCTGTGAACTTGCCGCGTTACTTTCCACTCACTGCCTAGCCTTCGAAATTTCCCCTGCTTCCGTTTTTTTCTAATTACTCTATTCTTCAGACATGGCCTAGAGAAGAAGAGATCAAAAACTTTTACACAGTTAAATAAAATTCTGAATGTATTCCCTCCACGTCCAAGGGATGACAAAGGGCCCAAGCTTCCAACTTCGAGGAGGTTCTGTCCCGACGAGCACTGTCACACGACGGGGGGAGGTGTTGGCAAAAGCCAGAACGCCCGTGTCATTTCATTCTTACTGAATGTCGGGAGAAATTCCACCAAGCAGAACTTGGGAAACAGACAGCGATATGACGTAAACTATTCACAAAAACTGCATCTTTACACGAGAAAATCTCAGCACACACGTTTCTGAAAATCAGTTTTTAGTTTCCTGTACAAGAAAACTATTGAGATGGCTTCGTCTGTCCGTCCGCACTTTTTCTGTCCGCCCTCAGAGCTTAAAAACTACTGAGGCTAGAGGGCTGCAAATTGGTACGTTGATCACCACCCTCCAATCATCAAACATAACAAATTGCAGCCCTCTAGCCTCAGTAGTTTTTATTTTATTTAAGGTTAAAGTTAGCCAGGATCGTGCGTCTTGCAACGCTATAGGACAGGCCACCACCGGGCCGTGGCTGAAATTTTCATGGGCCGCGGTTCATACAGCATTATACGCTGTACAGAAAACTCGACTGAGCAGAAGAAACTTCGGCGCAATTTTCACTTGCTTTTTTTTCTTACCAATGCGTGTTTATATACTCTGGGGAAAAATCGTTGCCAGATATTTTATATACAAGGGAGTATGCAGATAAACATAAAGAAAGGACGTATATAAGAAAAAACCATCACACGTTACAAATCTGTCCTGGTTACATAACCCAGCGATATCCCAGGAACTTAAGCCGTGATGTAATCCAATAAGCTGCTCTGATAGGAAATAACTATCATTTCACTTTTAATACAAGGTAGAACTGTAGAAGTGGAAACGCTTCCTCGTCTATGGCAGCCCCATAAAGGCCCATTCACACGACCATACTTTCCTGACAGTACGATCATCAAACACGCTTAAGAGCATGACTGAAATGGTTTTAGAAGTGCATACGAAGCTTACAGCTAGCCTCATTCGGTGCGGCGTGGTTGACACGCAGACGTGTCGAGTGATCAACAATTAGTGACAGATCATTTAGCAGTTACACTAGAAACAAGGAAAATAAATAAAGAAACGACCTAAGTGGTCAATGGTCTGACAGTCGAAAGGAAACTAAATTCCTCACAAAAAAAATAAAATAAGTGATGAACCAAAATTAGAAGAAGACAATTGGTTAATTACCAAAAAATTAATTAACTTATTTATGGGTGCTACAGCTCATCACACCATTTACCTTTCGGGCAATAGCTGCCAACAGGTCTATGGAACTCAGTCTATGGGCAACTCATATACCAAATATATCATTGGCACTAAAGTTTTTAACCACTGGACATCTTAAGGTCCAGGCGAGCAAACCTAGAATACGGTTGAATTTACTGAGCTAATGATAAAACATCACTAGGCCTAAAAGTACATTGTTAGAATGTTAGCACTATATGATTTTCTGAATAAAGGAAATAAATTCATAACGTCAATATGTATATATTACTCATGTAAACATAGCCATGAAAGTATAAAAACCGAAATATCAAGGTTATGACTATAATATAAATAATAACCCCATTCCTAAAAACCCTATTTGAGTATTCCTTGCATTTTACTCTTAACATTCACAATGCTATATTTTTCCTTTGCATATTTTTAAACTCCACTAGAATTTCTCTTTCCTTTCCTTTTGTCGCAATACCATTCTTGGTGAAACTATGCTCCAGTTTTGGAGACTCCAGTGGTACGTTCTTCCTCGAAACCGAGCTTTAAATGAAACTTGAGACTCCAGTGGTACGTTCTTCCTCGAAACCGAGCTTTAAATGAAACTTGAAACTCAAGTGGTACGTTCTTCCTCGAAACCGAGCTTTAAATGAAACTTGAGACTCCAATGGTACGTTCTTCCTCGAAACCGAGCTTTAAATGAAACTTGAGACTCCAGTGGTATTCTTCCTCGAAACCGAGCTTTAAATGAAACTTGAGACTCCAGTGGACGTTCTTCCTCGAAATGAGCTTTAAATGAAACTTGAGACTCCAATGGTACGTTCTTCCTCGAAACCGAGCTTTAAATGAAACTTGAGACTCAATGGTACGTTCTTCCTCGAAACCGAGCTTTAAATGAAACTTGTGACTCCAATGGTACGTTCTTCCTCGAAACCGAGCTTTAAATGAAACTTGAGACTCCAATGGTACGTTCTTCCTCGAAACCGAGCTTTAAATGAAACTTGAGACTCCAATGGTACGTTCTTCCTCGAAACCGAGCTTTAAATGAAACTTGAGACTCCAATGGTACGTTCTTCCTCGAAACCGAGCTTTAAATGAAACTTGTGACTCAATGGTACGTTCTTCCTCGAAACCGAGCTTTAAATGAAACTTGTGACTCAATGGTACGTTCTTCCTCGAAACCGAGCTTTTGAAATGACTCCAATGGTACGTTCTTCCTCGAAACCGAGCTTTAAATGAGACTTGAGACTCCAATGGTACGTTCTTCCTCGAAACCGAGCTTTAAATGAAACTTGTGACTCCAATGGTACGTTCTTCCTCGAAACCGAGCTTTAAATGAAACTTGAGACTCCAATGGTACGTTCTTCCTCGAAACCGAGCTTTAAATGAGACTTGAGACTCCAATGGTACGTTCTTCCTCGAAACCGAGCTTTAAATGAAACTTGTGACTCCAATGGTACGTTCTTCCTCGAAACCGGGCTTTAAATGAAACTTGAGACTCCAGTGGTACGTTCTTCCTCGAAACCGACCTTTAAATGAAACTTGAGACTCCAATGGTACGTTCTTCCTCGAAACCGAGCTTTAAATGAAACTTGAGACTACAAACGTTCTTCCTCGAAACCGAGCTTTAAATGAGACCTGAGACTCCAATGGCACGTTCTTCCTCGAAACCGAGCTTTAAATGAAACTTGAGACTCCAATGGTACGTTCTTCCTCGAAACCGAGCTTTAAATGAGACTTGAGACTCCAATGGTACGTTCTTCCTCGAAACCGAGCTTTAAATGAAACTTGTGACTCAATGGTACGTTCTTCCTCGAAACCGAGCTTTAAATGAAACTTGAGACTCAATGGTACGTTCTTCCTCGAAACCGAGCTTTAAATGAAACTTGTGACTCCAATGGTACGTTCTTCCTCGAAACCGAGCTTTAAATGAAACTTGTGACTCAATGGTACGTTCTTCCTCGAAACCGAGCTTTAAATGAAACTTGAGACTACAATGGTACGTTCTTCCTCGAAACCGAGCTTTAAATGAGACCTGAGACTCCAATGGCACGTTCTTCCTCGAAACCGAGCTTTAAATGAAACTTGAGACTCCAATGGTACGTTCTTCCTCGAAACCGAGCTTTAAATGAGACTTGAGACTCCAATGGTACGTTCTTCCTCGAAACCGAGCTTTAAATGAAACTTGTGACTCAATGGTACGTTCTTCCTCGAAACCGAGCTTTAAATGAAACTTGAGACTCCAATGGTACGTTCTTCCTCGAAACCGAGCTTTAAATGGACTCCAATGGTACGTTCTTCCTCGAAACCGAGCTTTAAATGAAACTTGTGACTCCAATGGTACGTTCTTCCTCGAAACCGAGCTTTAAATGAAACTTGTGACTCCAGTGGTACGTTCTTCCTCGAAACCGAGCTTTAAATGAAACTTGTGACTCCAATGGTACGTTCTTCCTCGAAACCGAGCTTTAAATGAAACTTGAGACTACAATGGTACGTTCTTCCTCGAAACCGAGCTTTAAATGAGACCTGAGACTCAATGGCACGTTCTTCCTCGAAACCGAGCTTTAAATGAAACTTGTGACTCAATGGTACGTTCTTCCTCGAAACCGAGCTTTAAATGAAACTTGAGACTCCAATGGTACGTTCTTCCTCGAAACCGAGCTTTAAATGAGACCTGAGACTCCAATGGCACGTTCTTCCTCGAAACCGAGGTGACTCAATGGTACGTTCTTCCTCGAAACCGAGCTTTAAATGAAAAGACAACGGTACGTTCTTCCTCGAAACCGAGCTTTAAATGAAACTTGTGACTCCAGTGGTACGTTCTTCCTCGAAACCGAGCTTTAAATGAAACTTGTGACTCCAATGGTACGTTCTTCCTCGAAACCGAGCTTTAAATGAAACTTGAGACTCCAATGGTACGTTCTTCCTCGAAACCGAGCTTTAAATGAAACTTGAGACTCCAACGGTACGTTCTTCCTCGAAACCGAGCTTTAAATGAAGTATGAGACTGATGTGCATTCAGACTGATTATATATGTGAGTGGGGAAGTTGGCCTCACCCACAAGCGCCTATAGGAGACCGGAAAACCGGCGAACATGTTGGTGGCATGAAAAAAAAAGTTAAGTATACCTTAGCTTAACCAGACCACTGAGCTGATTAACAGCTCTCCTAGGGCTGGCCCGAAGGATTAGACTTATTTTACGTGGCTAAGAACCAATTGGTTACCTAGCAACGGGACCTACAGCTTATTGTGGAATCCGAACCACATTATAGCGAGAAATGAATTTCTATCACCAGAAATAAATTCCTCTAATTCTTCATTGGCCGGCCGGAGACTCGAACTCGGGACTAGCAGAGTGCTAGCCGAGAACTCTACCGACTCTCCAACGAGGAACTGTTGGTGGCATGAAAGTTTGAAGTAAAATATTCCGCTGGCACTTTCAAACATGCTCACCAATGGGTGAGCACGGGTGAATGGGTCCTTCTGCACCAAATGTCACCACATCGCATTCCTCCGTGGAGCATCATTTCTTCCTCCGCTCCACTAAGTTCTGGAATTCCACCGAGACCTTCCTTTTTGGGACTGAAATAGCTCAGCCTCGTTAACGAAGTAGACTATACTTTTTTAAGTGATCATTAGGTCATCATATCCCGTCTTTTTCCCCACCCCGTCCACAGCTGTTTTCTGCAGATCTTGACTAATCAGCTCTTCAGTGGTCTGGTTAAACTAAGGTATACTTAACTTAGTCGCATTGTCCTTCAAGGTGAAAAATGTATAAAACAAAAGTAAGTAAGTTACAATAAAAAGAAAATCAAACCACGGAGACAATAGTCTTGCGAAAGCTCTAAATCCCAAGGCATGAAGAATTCATCCTTCGAAGAATCTCGATTCCCAGAGAGTTTTTTCTTTTGAGAGAGAGAGAGAGAGAGAGAGAGAGAGAGAGAGAGAGAGAGAGAGAGAGAGAGAGAGAGTCTTTTGATTTGCAGAATCTAGTGAATACTCAAATAAAGAGAGAGAGAGAGAGAGAGAGAGAGAGAGAGAGAGAGAGAGAGAGAGAGAGAGAGAGCAATATCTAATTTCAAGGAACCATTCTTTCACCTAATGCTAAATAAGCCAATACTCAAATCCATTAGCTTTAGTGTCATTAAGGGACAGTTCAAATTTTACGTAATTTTCAAACCATGAACAAGGGATTATTTAAACACTTATTAACTAGACAATTAATTATCGCGTCGGATCTGCCAGAGACATTAGGGTAAATATCAAACCTAGGCATTTGTACAAAATCCATTTCAAAGATAGTTCCCATTACTTAGCGATAGTATGGCTTAAAGGTAAAAAAGGCATAGTTCTAATTCTTCTCTTTTCTTTCTTCTGGGATAAGGTTGTTAAGTAATGTGTGTATTTGTGAATGTGTATGCGTGAATATATTATGCGTGTGTATGTATCCATGGGTTCAGAAACGGATGTATGTATATAAGTTGTGTACTGTATGTATGAGTTGTGTATGCAAGTGAGTTGAATGGGTAAATGAGAGGATTTGCCCAAGTAACTTCAAAAAGATTATGACTGCAACTAAACTGGCGTCCCTGAAAAAACAACAGCACATGAGTATTGCCTCAAAATACTACACACACACACACACACACACACACACATATATATATATCTATACATATACATGTATATATACATATATATATGTGTGTGTGTACATGTGTGTGTGTGTATATATATATATATATATATATATATATAT
>NC_089743.1:21278697-21293697 GCF_040412425.1 Macrobrachium rosenbergii | reverse complement strand
CGCGAAAATCTTCATTAGTATTAATCACAAGAGACATTTTTCTTAACACATACTTTTATATTTATTCGAATACAAGGAAATGACGAAAGCCGGGTTGTTTGTCCTAACAAAATTTAAACGTATTTATATAATCAAAATTCATCATTACCAGATCCGGCCATCCTTATCCAGGACTCAAACCTAGTTTCTGCGGCTTTGCAAGTGAGTTCAACACTATTGCTTATATTTTTCTTTGTTTTTTTCTTTCACTTATGGCTTCCTGTTCAGCGGCAGCTTGCATCGAAAGTGCAGACCCTTCAGGTTTTTACCATAAAAATATTTGTTCATCATAATAGTCATAATATACAAAGTAAAAAAAACCTAAAATACTTAAAAAAAAAGTGGGGGTGCTTATTTTGATAAGAAAAAACTTATTTTGATAACTAATAACAATTATTTACAAACAATAATGATGTACGTAAAATACCACCATGCCAATTCAAATCCGAATATTACCACAAATTTCCCAGAATTGCGCTATACAATACAATTCCGATAGCAAATAATACTTCGGGGATTTCAGTTTCCCATTCAAAATGAAAAAAAAGGCTATATAAAAATAAAACAGCAAAATCTGTGAAACAAAAATTGAACTCAACTAAATGGAAGTTATCAGAGAAATGCTGTTATATTATGTGCTTCCATCCTATCACCGAATTGAGAGTAGGTACAAAACGAAATTTAAATAAAACATGGAAGGCAACCGAAATCTGCACTAGTAAATGAAAAGTTTCGTACTGCAAACAGGTACTCGGACTAAGGCATTACCACAGAAAAGCACCGGCATAAGTTGGGACCCTCACTATCCAATTCAATAGTCTTTGAGAATAAAGCTCATGGGAATTACAAGCTGCATTGCCCAGGAAACAACCCATATTCATATTGGATACCAAAATAGCGCAACTTTTGCCATATTTACAAATGGCGAGTATTTCCCGGTCCTGCCACATTTATCTTAAATGGTATAGAACACTGTATACACTCAGTCATTCAATTCTAAGCAGAAATATTATTACGTCAAGGATCACATATTATTTGGTTTGGTGAGTTTTCTTACCGTAAATAACATATGATCCTTGTCATATTTCATGTCTCTTGCGTGCTTTATCATTGCTAATAAAAATTTATTTTCATCATTGTGACTATCAGTTACTTCAATATTTTCCAGTTTCTCAGCCTTATGAAGAGCCACAGAATTCCTGAAGCGTTGCTATTAACTATAAAGAAAATGCTGCAAAGTTTAGCATTGGTGTTCCTATTCCTCCACAGAATTAAATTCCCCAGGGAACAACCACTGTTGCATTTTTTTTTTCAGTCATTTACACACATACACAGAAATAAATAAATAAATATATATATATATATATATATATATATATATATATATATATATATATATATATATATATATATATATATATATATATATATATATATATATATATATATATATATGTATGTGTGTGTGTGTCTGTGCATAAAAACAAGCCACAAAAAGATGATAACCAACAGACGAAGAATGTCATGTGCATGTGCCAGGGACACATAGCATATCCAGTTCTAAATATCTTTTCCTCCGATGATTCTTCTGTTTCTGTGATGAATCAAATCCACATAAAGGCCCAGCCACGTCTGTTCCGCGAAGCAAATATAAATCGGGTTGCTCCGGGGGACGTCGAGGCCCCGAAAAGAAAATGAGTTTTCGCAATGAATTCTGGCTCTAAGTTATCATCCTGCGATTTCATTCCAATGCTCCAATGTGTCGTGCTGTGTTATTCATGTCCAGAGCGACACGGCACACGCGTCCCAAAGGCTGCGTGCGTGCGTGCTTGCTCGCGTGCGGGCGGCCACAATATTTATGATGTTTGAAGAATAAATTCTGCGCACAGATAAGAATGACAGCGAGATGAGAAAAATAAAACCAGAGATGAAGATTACGCGTTGCAATGCAAAGCAAACAGGCCACAAGAGGGTCACTTCTCAAAAGAATCGTATCCATTATGCATAGGACCTGTCTCTGGCACTCTACCCCCTCCCACACCCAGCCCTCAAAGATCACACGATATTGTATTCCCAGAAAGAAAACTCGAATCCACGCACTAATAATGGAAGCGAAATGTCTCACAAGACATTCCTTTGAATTCGAACACGCTGGCAACAAAACGAAAATAGTTAGGGTTAGCCCCCCCCCTCCTCCCTCTATCTCTCAGAAATGTTTTGGAATAGAATTAAGACTCCCATAACCTTGGGGGAGGTAGCTTTATGTTAAGTGACCGCCAGTACAATAAACTAATTACTTCTTTCACCAGAAAATGTAAACTGTGCAGGTGTAAATGATTTTTATCCATTTTTAATAATCAGAATAACTTCATGAAAGCAACAATGTGGGTCCATCGAATGTTTCAAATTTTCCACAAATCGGTAGCTTTATGTTAAGTGACTGCCAGTACAATAAACTAATTACTTCTTTCACCAGAAAATGTAAACTGTGTAGGTGTAAATGATTTTTATCCATTTTTAATAATCAGAATAACTTCATGAAAGTAACAATGTGGGTCCATCGAACGTTTCAAATTTTCCACAAATCGAATGAGAGTATAAGCACTCTTCCGTATTATGAGTAACGAAATTTTTCATCTACCACTGCGTGTTGCGAAACACCATAATTCGATTTTGGTCCAAGCCCTCCCACATCAACTAAAACAGGCATTAATTTGCGTTCTAACTTTGCAATCCTAATTTCCAGTTGACTTGGAAATGTGCACAGCCTGAACTTCCTGCCAGTGCATAATACGCAGGTTTCATGATTCAGTGAAATGTGCCGATGTGTAAATGAATATGAGAAAGAATATATGAATCATTAATGAAATAGTGCAATTGTATTATTATTATTATTATTATTATTATTATTATTATTATTATTATTATTATTATTATTATTATTATTCAGAAGTTAAACTCCTATTCAAATGGAACAAGCCTACAGGGGCCACTGACTTGAAATTCAAGCTTCCAAAGAATAATGTGTTCATTATAAGAAGTTACAAAAGATAACTGGAAACATAGAAAGAAGAGATCAGCTATTAGGAAAGAGAAAAAAGATAAATTAATAAATGAAAAAATAAATTTACTAAAATATAAATACCGGGTGTTTCGAAATTAGAGTCCCCCACCTCCACAGAACAGATGGAAAGTTATGAAGTTTTCTGCCATAGCCTATCTCCAAGTACATTATTTTAAGTTTCTATTAAGCTATCTTTCATTTTACATTTCTTGTATTTTCAGACTGAGTGACGGAGTTAGATACAGCCATGGCTAACGACTCGGAGGAAATCATATGGATTGACTGAATCTGGGCTCTAACCTTCGGAGAGGCCAGGGATGCTGGCGCATCCTTTTTCACGTTCCTGGATAGCTAAATACATTAAAAGAGATGACTCCTTTGTTAAAAGAAACTGGAACAAAAATCCATCCTTTCTCAGGAGTCAAAAGACATCATAGCTGAGGCAGTGGGTAGACCAAGAAAGCCTTTGCATAAATTGGAGCTTTAACTAGAAACAAAAAGGGGAAAGAAGAGAAGTTATAGTGCTGTATATCGTGAGTTGAAAAAATCTGGTAACAAGCCATTTCATGTTATCAGCAAGCCCAACATCACTCAGCAACAGAGAGAAGACCATGCATGGTTTTGTGGTTCATTTCTTAAAGACTGGGATGAAGCTGACTTTCTCCATGTTGCCGCATCAGATGAATTCTTCATTTACAGTCAGGAAGCCAAATCATAAAAATGACATCATTTGGGCTGCAAAGTTGGATGATATCAGCGATGACGTGCACTATCGCCAAGTTGTGAAATTTCCTTAATGTTTGGGAATTTTTCTCTGTTTCACAGCCAAACAGTTAATGTGGGTCATCAAAGAAAAAGGACAGTCATGGAACGGTGAATACTTCAGAGAAACTGTGCTTACTGGTGGAGTATTACCCTTCCTCAAAGATCCTGAAAATGTGTTATCTGTTGAAGAAGTCACATTTTTGCATGATAAGGCACCATGTTTCAAGGCTCTTCAGACACAGGAGCTGCTTCGAAACAGTGGTATCAATTTCTTCTCGTCAAGTGAATTTCCAGGTAGCCCCCTGACCTTAATGTGTGTGAAAACATTGGTAGTATCGTAAAGGATCGTGTTGAAGCGCGCACAGTGAACTATGATGGTATACCAAGCCTCGACGACCTGCGAAGAGAGGTGACCAAAGTGCTCAGGGACATGGAGTTTGAGTCTCAGCTCTTTTGCAATTTGCTGAAATCATACCACCCAAGAATGCAGGCTGTGGTACAGGCAGATGGAGGCCACACAAAATATTAAATACTCAGAGATAAACTTAAATAAATACCTGTTCTGAATTACTTTTGTTTTTGTCCATATCAATTTTAGTTTATGCTGTACAGTTGGGGGGGGGGCTCTAATTTCGAAACACCCTGGGAATTATTAAAACACAAGTTGTTTTCCGGTAGTAATGCAATGCATCTTCGCTTGAATTTTTCATGTTCTAACTGCACAGTCCAGTGGAGTGAGGAATGAAAGGCCCCCTAGAACTGGTAAGTTCGACAGCGCGGGACATTTACCGCATATTTGTGCTGTTGTTCTGTGAATCTGGTCGCTCTCGGCAGGAAAAGAAGATCAAGGTCAACTGTGATAGCAAAAGTTCTCTGTTAAAAGACAACTTATGAAAAACAAGAGACCATCTGTTGATGGTTCATGTAATAACTGCTAGTGTTAGGAAACAGAAACCTACCACCACGAACCAATCTAACTAAAAGAAATAAATCTCTGGCAGAAGCAGGAATGTGCACCGAAGAACAATGAATCTAGCCAAGGAAGGACAAGTGACCTAAAACAGAATGCGCTGACCTTATCATTGTTATAAATATATGAGGCCTTACGTATAATACCTAACTTCCGGGCGGCATTTGCTTATACTTTCATTAGATGTTTATCAAAAGTAATGAGTCAAAAGCTGCACTAAGCATAGTCATAGTTTCAGACTCATTTAGCAGTGTCCTATCCACCTGAAGGGTAGGATGGGGTGGAAATTCGGTACAAGATCTATTAATCAACAGTGTTTTTGCTTTTCTGGAGTTCAGCCTCATACCCTACCAATTACATCACTCACTAATCCGCTCAATGTCACGGTTGAGACTGAGGACAACTTCATTTTTCATAGGAGGAGACTTTACTACACCAACAAGTGTTGCATCATCGGCATACTGAACAGTCTTCTCCAGGCCAATAACCATATCACTTGTATTCATAAAAAACAAGAGCACCAAGAACACTCTAGGTCTTGTGGTTAAAAATAAGTGCCTTATGGTTTACTAAATCGAAAGCAGCGCTATGATATATTTGAATTACTCTACATTCAAAACCCTCATCAAGATTCTCTGGCAAACGGCATGTCAAATTTAATCTAAAAGAGCTTCACAGGTACATATCTGCTTCCTATAAGCATAATGACTATTAGCTAAAAATCCTTTGGATTCCACAGATTTGTATGCTGGCAAAAAATAGTTTTTTCTGCAATTTTAGAGAGCACGTGGATAAGAGAAATTGGCCTGCATTACTAAGCTTGCGCTCATCAGCAAAGGTGCTACGTCGACATAAAAATCTATGGAATATGCTAATCTTACGAGACAAAATACTAGAGACCATTTTTTAAAAACAGAGGGAAGAACCCATCAGGATTTTCTCTACACTAGCTATCAAGATTACCAAGAATTTTTTCCATACCCCGTGAGCAAAATGCTAAATTTGTAAGAACAGGTTTAGGATGACAAGTATCAGGGAGAGGAACATTCTCGGCTGTATGTAAAGAATGCCAGGAAGAATTTTACGACTGGATACGTATGATTGATATATATATATATATATATATATATATATATATATATATATATATATATATATATATATATATATATAGCATACATACATCCATATATATTTATACATACAGCATACATACATACATACATACATACATACATACATACATCCATATATATACATATACACACACACACACACATATATATATATATATATATATATATATATATATATATATATATATATATATATATATATATATATATATATATATGTAATGTGTGTGTGTGTGATAGATGACACTAAAAATTATTCGCGAATAGCATTACTGAGAATACCAGGACAGGTGTAAGGTATAGGATATCCGCTGAAAAAGTAAGAAAGAAAACGGAACGATGGATAGGGCAAGAGTATTGAACTGCTTGTCTGATTTAGATGTGTGAGACGTTTGCAAGCAAAGGAAAAGAACTGCGTAGGAAAAATCTTATGATCAAATGGATATGGCTGCGATGTCCTCCATGATGAGCGTTGATGTTCAAAGATTCAGGGTGATAAAAGTAGCTTGTTGGAAATGATTAAAAGCTTCAATATTGAAAACGAAGTGTGTGTTACAGTGTGCAGATGTTAAGAGATAATGGTTTGTCATAAAAGAGTAAATGAAATAAAGATGTAGTTCGTCTTTATGGCAGATTAATGTTTTCATACAAGGAATGATCACAAAAGTCATGGAAAGTCCAGGATCCGTAAGTACAAAATTACGGGATAATAAAAGGGGCAAAGAATGAAATGCAGACGTTTCAAGAATGCGTAGTGTTGGTGAAAGATAGTGAAAAGGAGTTGAAAACGCTGAAAGTCTTTGCAAGCAGAGAAAACTGAAAGAGCGATAATAAAGGTAACTGGGAGACAGGGAGCTGCAATAATGACAGTAGGTATATGCAAGGTGAAAGAACTGGTGTGGCTGATTTATAACAGTATTTGAGAGGAAGTATAAGGTCATGACAAAAGATATGGTGAATCCTTGAGTTTTCGTAGGCAGGGAGTTGGGAATGTTTTCTAATTTCTAAATTCTTTCATAATTTTTCGCGGAAATGGATCTTCAAAGCCAGTTACTTCTTTAAACCCTCACTAGCTTTCCAGTATCTTTCCTCCTTAAGTCTTTCTTACATTTCAGCGAAAATCCTACCTTACACCATAGCATAATTTTTGTCGTGAGATATTCCTATTTACGGAAACAACAGATTGGTGTACACAAACACACACACACACACGTATACAGTATATATATATATATATATATATATATATATATATATATATATATATATATACATACATACATACATGTGTAAATATATACGTGTATGTATGTATATATATATATATGTGTGTGTGTGTGTGTGTGTGTGTGTGTGTGTGTGTACACGTGCATGTGTCTGTGTGTAAGAGTATGTGTTTGTAACTGTGAGGGCATCAGTTTACTGTCAAGCTGCATTCACACATATTAAAGCCACCGTTGTTCTTGTACGTGCAGGAAAGAACTCACTGTTCGCCGATACATAAATATATATTTGATATGCATATTCATAAATATGTATACATAACAACCGGCTGCGCTTGTGCTGAACATTGGACCATTAAACGAACTCTCGACTCACAAACTAATCTTCAATATTCGATCCCTGAAGCCATTAAACTCCACATAAAAGTTACTTACCTAAGCAAGGAAATATCCTCTTAAATCGTTAATACTCTAATAATTTACCCAAAAAAGCTAAAAGGGGCGCAAGTTTCTGGAAAACAGAGAGAGAGAGAGAGAGAGAGAGAGAGAGAGAGAGAGAGAGAGAGAGAGAGAGAGAGGCTCAAATTGCTTATTAGCAAAATGAAATTAACATAGAAAATAAGCGACTGTAAAAGCAAAAAATTAGTTAATTAGCGGAAAAGTGAATAAAAATAAAACAATCAAAATCAAGATGATTCAAAGGTAAATGGTCAACACTAAAGTTACAGAGATAAAAACGTGAGGTGACGCTAGATAGCTTTCACGCCATCAATCAGCGTAAAAAAAAAAAGTAGGAAAGATGGAGAAGCTTTTTGATAAAGAAAAAACTACAACAGAGAGGACACGACTCCCTGCTCAGGAAGCAGGGTCCGAAAAGCGACTCATAGTTCTTTTTCGCTGGCAGAGGAGGGTTCAGAAACCTGATAAAAATTGCAGGAAAACAACCGACTGATGCTTTAATTCTTTATTCATTTCCTTAAATATTTAATAATTCTGCTCTTCTATTTAAATACATACACACACACATACATATATATATATATATATATATATATATATATATATATATATATATATATATATATATATATATATATATATATATATATATATATATATTATATATCACAAAATAGCCACACAACTTCACTATTTGTATATATTTCATATATATGTTAGGCTTCAATGAAATAGGATGGTTTATATTCCAGATTCTTTTAATTTACACACACACACACACATACAATAAATAAATAAATAAATAAATATATATATATATATATATATATATATATATATATATATATATATATATATATATATATATGTGTGTGTGTGTATATATATATGTATATATAGTGGTAATGTTTGTCTCTTGATCAAGTCTGATACGACTTTGTACGAGGCATCTAGAAGTATGGCTAAGAGAAGACTGGGCTTTCTGAACACTGTTTATTCTGAAGTGTTTGAATATAACCTATATCATTACAATATGAAGCCTGCTGATTAGCATGGAACGTGAATATACTCTGACTTCATAATACTTAAAATTCACATAGTTATGAAACCTACACAAAAAAAGGAAGGCAAAAAAATCCCGTCAGGAGACCATGACACTCGAACTATTTCCATTTCCCACCTCCAGTCCAGCACAAGAACCCAGTCGCTTTTAAAAACGAAGAAATGTTTGGATTCCCTACGCGCAGAACGCAAGTTAATAAGTCAGTATATAAATTTAGGGCTTTCGCCAATCAGTAAAGGCTGTTTACTTACGGTGGAAATGAAAGTTTTACTAAATCATCGCTGAGAATACGAACTTACAGTGGACTGATGCCAATTCAATCACTGAAAGTGAAAATGAACAAAAAAAGATACTTATAATAATATTTATAGAATTAAGCAAATCATAGAAATATCACAGCCAAACGAACCGGACGTCATCAGTTTCCAATAAACGACTCTTACGAAAAGATACTCCATTTAGAGAGATCTGTTGTCTCTCTCCAAACTCCCACCTCCCAAAATAAATGTTTCGTTTCACGTTACACCAATTTTCCAACCTTAGGATCCGGGGACAAGAATTTTGCACCGGACCGTGAGGCCAGAAGTCGGACGAGGAGCGACTTTTACTGTAGCTGCTCGTCTTCCGAACAGACCCTGCATCAAGAGACCCACTGCACTGGCCTCCACCCTCCCTCCCCACCAGCAAAGCCCCTCAACCAAAAATCAAATGTATTAAAAATGAAATATATTTATAAAATAGCTTTCAGCTGCAGTTTTGAGTTCTTGCCAAGCGACATGGTATTTGTTTATATAGAACGTGTTGTATCTTTCGCTTTTATACAAACCAACAAAATTAATTATCATTCATATATAGCTGTTTGCCCACAGTTCAGAATTCAATCAAAGAATCACTGAATTCTATTCATAAACTGAAACCACTGTGTTACAGTATTTAGAAAATTACGCGTACAGTAGATTTCACTTTAATGCGAGTAGTACCATTGCTAAACGGTCAGCAAACCTTTCTTGCTGCGGGTTTGTAGGAGTTCATAATGTCTGTGGTGCTGCTGTTTCTGTAAAGAGGGCAAGCGGAAATGAAACAAGTGGTGTCTATGCCTAAAAGACTCGATATACAAGGCCTCATCAAGGAGGATGGTTACAGGATTCGTGATAAATCAAGGCAGCACAGTATTCCTAAATTTGGTCACAGGAAAAAAGCTTCTCTCTCGCTCCCTCTCTCTCTCAAAAGGTTCACCCAAGACTTGCTTTCTTTCCTCTCCAATAATTTCCGAGAGAAAAAGAGGCAATTTCCCAGTCCCCTCCTGCAAGTGATGGGTTCTCTGTGCTCAGTCTTAAAACGGCTCTTACGGAATGAAATTAATTTCCATCCGTCTTTCTCTTATTCTCTTACTTCATCTCCTCTCTGCCCATCATCAAACTCTTCCACCTACTACTATTTTATCCTTTTTTACTTCTCTTTGGCATCACCTTTATTTCTTTCCTCCCCCTTCCCACTCTTTCTTTTAACATCAATACTTCCTCTTTTATTCATTACTTGCTTCCATTTTCTCGTTTCTTATCTTCACCAACGCCTACTTTTACTCTACCTCCTTCTTTTCCTTCCTCCACAGCTCTTCCAGTCCCTTACCTATTCCATATCCCTCACCTACCATCAAACTTTTTCACATGACATTTTTGGCAGACGCTTGGCTTCATTTTGCAGCAGCCATCCCCTTCATCCAAACTCCGACATAATCTTAACAGTTACTCGAGTTTCTTTTGACCTATCCCTCCCCTGAGGGATTCGTGTTAGCTATCACTCGTTCCTTGCTGATGTGGGTTGTTCTGCCGAGCAAGGTGTGCTAGGGACCACTATACTCAGAGTGTCTCAGAGTTTCTTTGTGCATGTGGTACTTTAAACATTTATTTCCATAATTTCTAATCACGTTTAACAATCGGGCCCCCATCCCTATATTCTCTCTCTCTCTCTCTCTCTCGTGATAATAGAAAAAACTCTCTCTCCCCTCTCTCTCTCTCATGATGGGAGAATCTCTCTCTCTCTCCCTTATGATAGTAGAATCTCTCTCTCTCTCTCTCTCTCTCTCTCTCTCTCTCTCTCTCTCTCTCTCTCTCTTGATGGTAGAATCTCTCTCTCTCTCTCTCCCTTATGATAGTAGAATGAATTCTCTCTCTCTCTCATGATGGTAGAATCTCTCTCTCTCTCTCTCTCTCTCTCTCTCTCTCTCTCTCTCTCTCTCTCTCTCTCTCATATGATGGTAGAATCTCTCTCTCTCTCTCTCTCTCTCTCTCTCTCTCTCTCTCTCTCTAGTGACCTGTCACTCAAACTTCTGCCGAAGAGAAGCGGAATCGAAGTCCCCACACATCAAACCTGGCACAGACGTAATAATAATCGCTCATTTGATTATATGATCTCCATGAAGGCCTGCATTGGCCGCGGGGCCACCAGATCATATCATGAAGAGTCTGACATATCCATTTCGTTGATAGCATTTACTGGGGATGAAAGATTTCCCCCAGCCATCATTCGTGAAAATGGCAACTTTCCTATTCATATTCCGATCTTGTAAATTTCCCTAAAAGTTCCCTCTTCAGTTGTTTTGAAGGGAATTGAGTTTCCTCGAATCCACGGGTATCCTCCTGCAAGTTAAAAAAAAAAAAAAACTAAAAGGAATTTTATAGTGATGGTTAAAAATAAGCGAGGAATCAAAATTAAATTTCTCTTTGATTCTTGCACTGTGCCCTGCATTTTTCACCGCTGTTTTGGAGATTTTTACTTAATATTCCCATTACTCCAATCCCTATTTTTTCATAGTTAGTGCAATATATTCATAATGCAAACTAACCTAGCTGAATATCAAATTTATACACAATACTTAAAGGAATGTAGTCCGTAGTATGAATTAATGAACATACCTCAAAATCAGTATTGTAAGTTTACTTTTTCCTTCACGTGAATTATGAAAATGAAGTGATCAATTTTAGAGACCATATGATTAAATCAAAAGAGCAGATAAAAATCATGTCTACACTGAAAATAAAACTTCCAAGAAAAGTACGGGAGACTGACATGAGAACTAATGGGATTAAAATATATTATCCCATGACCTTGTTCCGAATTATAAATTAATTTACTGAATCTAAGGACCTTACAATGGTAAAAAGATCTCTCTCTCTCTCTCTCTCTCTCTCTCTAAACTTCAAGTTTAAAGATGTTATACAGTATGTATATTTGTATGCACATTTATACATATATATGTATATATATATATATATAAAATATATACATATACACACATACATACATATACACATATATATATATATATATATATATATATATATATATATATATATATATATATATATATATATATATATATATATATAAATAATGAGTAAATATAGATGCATGCGTGCGCGTAATGTGTGCGTATCCTGTGAAGTACAGCCACATATGAGACGTAAAACACATTTAAGGTCTCATTCCTTCCTCCTCCTTCCTCCTCCTCCTCCTCCTACACGAGGCAGTCAGGAAAAAGTGGATAATAACCAACAGCACTAAATCTGAGAATCCCCTCGACTTCATGGGACCAATAACATTTAATAACTGCCTTGAGGTTATAGCGTGGGAGGACTCAAAATGATAAGAGCGAGTGCCATGGTGTCCCATTCTAGGTGGCTCAGGGCTTTCCCAAGTCTGCTGTGAAGTGATAACATTTGCAATAAAAAAGAAGTGTAATTCTGCAAAGATATTGCGCTTAGATCCCAAGTTTCTTGACATTTGAGTCACATTTTTATCTGCCTCTTTGAAAATGCATGGGATTTCAGTTTGGGGTTTTTCCTTTAAATTTCCTGTGTTGTGTCTGAAGTAGTCAATGCATTCCCTACTAAATGTCATTAAAAACTTCATGTTTCTTTCTCAGTATGCCTCCCTTCTAATGTACATATCCTAGAAATTTGTAATGACATTAACTGTATTTCATGTAGAGATATCAATCTATCTATCACTTTAAAAACTCTACTAAAATAAACTTTCTATTTTCAACACAGTTATCTACCTGTCTATCTATCTCTCTACCCATCTGTCTATCAATCCTCAAGATATTAATCTGTGATCTCTCTTTACCTCTCTCTCTCAACACTTCCATACTCCTTCGAAGACTCTCTATCGTAAAATTTAATCCTGGATTATTCTCTCTCTCTCTCTCTCTCTCTCTCTCTCTCTCTCTCTCTCTCAGAATTCTTTGTTTCCCCTACCAACTGTCCACAATTACCTACTCTCCTTTCTCCAATTCCCACCCCAGAGTCACTCGCTCTCGTTACATTGGCTGTGGGGGAAAAGTATGTCCCCATTCCTACAGGAATCTGCAAAAACCTTTCGTCCGGCACCGATTCCTAAACTGCTCGTTCCTCTGGCTCTTATTCCCTGGGTACGGTGCAATTCTTGTTCTAACTTTCTTTATTTTTCATACTTTTTACTTTCCAGCATTCTGAGAGAGAATGTTGTTTGGTTTTAGTCAGCTTGACAGCCCTATATTTTACAACCATAAATCAGAGTAGGCATACCTACTACTTTTTACTTTTACTTTCATTTAACAAGACACTTTCGATCTAATTTCATAAGCCTATTGGCCACGCTTTCATCTTCTTTTTCTGTTGAATTTCCTTAGTTCTTGGTTTACATTTAAAACTTATGGAATATATATCATCCTATTTTCTCTCTCAAGTGAATATTTCCCGGCGTCGTCTCTTTGCAGTTGGTTTCATATACCTCTATCATTCTTCTAATAGGATTTTTTATACAAAACTCCATACCTAACTTGCAATCCCTTTCCTTCACGTGACTTAAGCACCAGGCCTTCATCACTTTCCTTTTTTATATGACCTGGCATAAAATAACCGTAAATAATCATTACGGCGCATTGGTGCCAATCTTTACTTCCCATAAACAACGCCAGCTTGTTAACGTCCTAAGGCAGCAAAGCCACATAAATAAATAAGGAAAAATGCAGAAACGGTGAGGCCTAACATCTTATCGTTTCGCCATATTTCTCAGAGTTAATAAGAATGTAATATACTGGAACTTTCTGGGAATAAACAACTAAAATATCTCCAACTGAAAGTGATATGAAAGAGAGCTTGTGCTGACTTCAGTTTAGTCAAATTTATCTCAATTAATTCTTGCCCTTTTTCGGGGCGTGGTGGTTCAGTGTCAATTTTACTCCTACTACGCTCGTGGGTTCGAATCCCACTAGAGAATAAAAACCGCAGTAAGATCTTCAAATAGTGTTTGGAAATCAAGTAAACCAATGATGTTGAAACAGCTACTACTACTACTACTACTACTACTACTACAAATAATAATAATAATAATAATAATAATAATAATAATAATAATAATAATAATAATAATAATAATAATGAGGAAAAACGAAAACGTGGACAGAAAAGGAGTATGACCTCGCCCCAAAAATGAGGTAAATCTACTCCTCTGAGAGGGAAGAATCAAAGCAGGGAAGGAATTCCGGATCTTGCCTGGACAAGAAACAGTGACCGCAGAAAATAAGAGAAATAATAGCCTGGCGGGTGTAACAAATAGAACTCTCTCCATCTATTCAATTCGCTACTTCAAGACACGGCACAACTGAGCAATGGCCTTTGAACCTATGTTAAGACAGCTGTTCATTTAAGTACTCCTTCATTGCCCCCAACTCCTACACTTAATGCCTTCCATGTTACCAGATCACTTAATCAAGAAAAATTCAGTAAAATCCATTAATATTATTAATATTATTTATTATTATTATTATAAACTTTGCAAAGACCTGACACCTTCACGGTTAAAGTTAAGTATACCTTAGTTTAACCAGACCAATGAGCTGATTAACAGCTCTCCTAGGGCTGGCCCGAAGGATTAGATTTATTTTACGTGGCTAAGAACCAATTGGTTACCTAGCGACGAGACCTACAGCTTATTGTGGAATCCGAACCACATTATAGCGAGAAATGAATTTCTATCACCAGAAATACATTCCTCTAATTCTTCACTGGCTGGCCGGCCGGAGACTCGAACGCGGGCCCAGCAGGGTGCTAGCTGAGAACGGTACCCATCCGTCCAAAGAGGAACTACCTTCACGGTAAGTTCAACTGTAAGTGAGATATATTAGAGAGAGAGAGAGAGAGAGAGAGAGAGAGAGAGAGAGAGAGAGAGAGAGAGAGAGAGAGAGAATCGAACACACATTTGCCATTTCTCCACTTCTTAGTTCCCTTAAGCTAAAA
>NC_089743.1:21251197-21273697 GCF_040412425.1 Macrobrachium rosenbergii | reverse complement strand
GAAATAAGACTTTAACCTCGGAACACACGCACAAAACCACACAAATGTCCACGCCGGCAGTTCTCAGAATTCGACAAATCAGCGCTCCTGTGGGGGAGAGGGAAGATGACGGGGCTCACCGTCCCTCATCAAGAAACTATCCCTCTGGTACCACCTTTCAACTGGCAAACAGCTCTTAGCTTAACGTATTGTATAATGCATAATATACTGACATTAATGATATACGCTATTAACGCTAATTACACAAACACACGACCTTCATACACACACATGTATATATACCAGTATATATATATATATATATATATATATATATATATATATATATATGTATGTATGTATATTAGAGAGAGAGAGAGAGAGAGAGAGAGAGAGAGAGAGAGAGAGAGAGAGAGAGAGAGAGAGAAGAGAGTATTTTCATGCTTAGAGTAATGTTTACGTCTCAGTTCGAAGACGTTAAATGTAAGTTTATATGTGGTTCTTAGACACTGTATGCTATTTCTACTTAACTGTTTAATATTTACAGTATACAAATAGAAAAAAAGAAATGAAACAGGAAAGAGAGGAAAGAACTGACGACGCGGGTGTAATACTGAAGGATATCAGGGGCACTGAGTTCATTGCTGTAAATGAAAATGAGTTATCCAGTGCTAATGAAGAGGAGACGCAGAGACTAGGGAGAGTCTGAATGCTTGAAAAAAGGATAAAGATAAAATCAAATATTAACAAGAAGAAGTTTACAGCAAGTGGAAGCCAGGAGGTCTGCAAAAGGTAGTTGGTTTGAAAGGCTGTATAATGGAAACAGTAACTGAATTTGCGAATAAACGTTAAGGATGAAGGTAGGAAGAAAAGGGGGGAATCAGACAGTAACTGAAGGCAGATAGGCTAGCGAAAAGCTCTGGAGGAGGCAAAGGCTTTAAAGGGAAGCAAAAGTGTGAATGCATGAAGATACTGTAGAACCATCTCTTTCTCATGAAACTGAAGTATGATAATGAATACAAATAAAGGAATAAATTGAAAGAGAGAACTGGCCGTTACGACGAACATTTGCTTAAAACATAAATAAGTAAAGGTGAAAAACAAATTGGCCAGTATTTTTAGGTTATAGTGAAAAAATAGCGAGGTGTATTGACTGGTTGCAAGATACAATAATTCGGAAACTTTGTGGGGAAAGAGGACACGGAAATCCAGAAAGTGTTTGGTTTACTCGTACAGTGACAGAGGTGCTAGAATGAACTGACCTAATATCTAGGAAACTAAAGGTGCATGCACAAAAGATGTGACAGGCGCAGTAAGTGCTGGGGGATTGACGTGCTGTCAGTGAAGTTTCTGGTCCTGTATGGATATTCTGCACAAAGAGCTCATTCTTGATTCAGAAGTCTGGGGATGAACGTGGCGTCTATTATCGAGGACACTCAAAATCACGCCATCCAGACAATCTATCTCAACAGAGATTGCTCAAGAGATAGAGGATATCTTCATTTATTTTTCCAACACTTTGCACTATATATATATATATATATATATATATATATATATATATATATATATATATATATATATATATATATATATATACATATATATATAATATATATAATTTATGTAGGGTGCGAGTGTTAGAAAAACAAATGTAGAAATCCTCTCTCTCTCTCTCTCTCTCTCTCTCTCTCTCTCTCTCTCTCTCTCTCTCTCTCTCTCTATATATATATATATATATATATATATATATATATATATATATATATATATATATATATATATATATATATATATCACAAAAGCTGTGTACTGCAACTCTCGAACCCCTTTTACTAGGTCCGTGGTTCACTCCTGGCGTACCGGCTACCAGCCCACGTAGCTTTGCTAAAGATAAAGGCCTGGGATTAGCAAATTCGTCCCTGGAGGCTTGCTGAGAAACCAGAATTCTATACCCTTCAAATACGGACTTACCAACCTATAAACATCTTGAGTTAAATCCTTTACTAAACATACTCACAAATGAAAACTGTAAGCGCAGTAGAAAGCAAATGGAAGCATACCTGTAAAATAAAAAGAAACATACTTCAATGTACTCATCCCTTTAAATAAATGGCATTTTCTAAACTTGAAAAATCGCTAATAAAAAAATAAATATAACTGCAGTGGCAACAAAAACAGCAATAATGATGATGAAAATGTCATCTTCAACATTATAATAATAATAATAATAATAATAATAATAATAATAATAATAATAATAATAATAATAATAATAATAATAATAATAAATGCAACGTGAACTTTAATATCTTTCTGTGTGTACAAGTGATAATATACGAATGATCAATTTCTCGTTTGCATTTGCCGTCTTCCAGCTCCGTCACAGCCTCTCACACCACATGCCCCTATATACTTAAGCATAAAAAGGGTCCCTTGACCCGACTTTCAGGACGGTACGTAAAGTCCCTACCATTTGGCCCGGCCGTCTAGCGTCTTTCTTTCATTGTATTAATTTTTGACGGTATGAATACACTAGTAATAATAATAATGATTCAGAAAAATGTTCACTACCAAAAGGTCATACCAGGGACCAGACCAGTAATCATGAGAGTGGTCGTAATTAAATACCAACAGGAAAAAAAAAATAAAATTGCGGAAAGTTGCAGGATTGACCTGAGCTACATTTTCTCCACAAACATACTTCAATCATTTTTACAGCAAACGTCCCTCAACTAATTATACTCCACAAGATATATTTTCTACATTAGGATGATTAATTAAAATACTGTGTCATTTTGAATACATGCATAAATGATGACTATGAGAGGGCTCTCAAGTGTGCAAGCGTGTGTAACCCAGTGAATCATCGTTACTAATTCAACCAAGATTTCACTTTTCAAGGAGTTTTTTTTTTATCTTTTTTGGGGTTCTTCTATAATGGGCCATTGGGACAGCAACCCAATGCTACTACATTGGGTTGCTCATGCCAGTGGCCTCTCCACTTAGCAAAATATGCAATATACATTTTATAATAGGACGAAATGATTATAATACATATACATAAATACACACACACACACACACACACACACATATACATATATATATATATATATATATATATATATATATATATATATATATATATATATATATATAGTGTATGTATATATATTTCTGACTAACATCAGGATCGAACCCAGGTCTTTCAGCTGAAATGAAAGGGCGCTGCCCACTGGGCCGTACAAGTCATAAAACAAGTTGGAACCTGAGCGCCACTGCACACAAGGAATTACCTGGGCAAGCTAATTCCTTCCATACCAGCGTGTTTCACCAACTTCCCGACTCAGCAATGACCCAATTGACAGCATTTCATTTGAATTATCCCTTCCGAGTGAGTATGATACAAATATCAATACACAATCATGTATGGAACAGAAATAAATTTCTGACTCACATTACGATCGAACCCAGGTCTTTCAGTTGAAAGGCAAGGGCGCTGCCCACTAGGCCATAAAAGTCATAAAAGAAGTTGGAACCTGAGGGCAACTGCACCCAAGGAATTACCTGGGCAAGCTAACTGCTTGCATACCAGCGTGTTTTCCCCAACTTCCCAACTCAGCCATGACCCAACTGACAGCATTTCATTCAAATTATCCCTTCTGAGTGAATGATATACTATAGAAATAATGTATGGCCTAGTGGGCAGCGCCCTTGCCTTTCAATTGAAAGACCTGGGTGCGATCCTGATGTGAGTCAGAAATTTATTTGTTCCACACATGATTGTGTGAGTGTGAAATGTGTTTGTGTATGTATGTATATATATGTATGTATGTATATATGTATATATATATATATATATATATATATATATATATATATATATAAATTTCTGACTCACATCAGGATCGAACCCCAGTCTCTCAAATGACAGGCCAGGGAGTTACCAACTGACCCACAAAACGTTGTCTGGAAGATGTCGATGGGTACTTTCGGGTGTTCGAGTCACTTAGGTACCAAATCATTTATCACCTATAATTCCCCTTCGGTGATATTCCCTATGTAACGCGAACTGGATATCAACCGATATTTGTAATTTAATGCTTGTATATAAAATGTTACGGTGATGTGATACAAACTCATATATATATATATATATATATATATATATATATATATATATATATATATATATATATATATATATATATATATATATATATATATATATATATATATATATATATATATACTTTTGACCATGGTTGGTTATTTTAATGAAATATCAATTAAGATGAGCCTTGAACATCTAACCATGGAGAGCCGTAGATCCCCATTAAACACATGAAGAGATAAAATTACACATAAGAATAATAGCAGGTCGCCAATCGAAAGTTCTGATCAATACACGATTCTACTTTACTGCACACAGATTATGGCATTTCAAATAATAGAGTACTGATTCAACTCGCAATAAAGAAAATTAATGAAAAAATTTACAGCACATCGGAGAGCCAGTGTCTTGGGTAATACAGATTTTGTTTCCCACAGGAATTCACTACATTTACTTAATTCTTGCAATACTGTAACGTTGATAAATCTGCCGCAGTAGGGCTGATTTCTCCAAGCAAGATGGATGTTCAGGGAATGAGGGTGAATGATATAACACGTATCTGGAAATAGAATAATCCCAGATAAAGCTTCATGGAAATGTGGGTTCTCTCAATAACAATTATAAGCACAAGGGAGGAATAACTTAAGGGTCGACTACGAGCAAGGGACGATTAATTCACGAACTTAATTCACACGGGGAAGCACTTGAACACCGGATAACGGGATATCAAAAAGCATTTGATGGGGAGAGAAATTATGAAATGAAATGAGAGATTCAGGATAAGGAACAGAAAACTGGTAGCACTCGAATGCCAACAGACGCACCATTGCCTTGCAATGTGCACTTTGCAATAATGACTGGATGATCTGCAGGGTCTTCCTTTTAGACCTCACGAAACCTCTTGCGGCTTAGGTCCCTTGTAGCCTATGGGTTCCAGTTCACAGAAATAGCGCCGTGCATGTGACACGGCTAGGGATTGCAGCAAAACTTCTCTTACTGACCGAAAGGCGTATTGAGCAAGACTGAGAGCGAGCAGCCTTCCTCACATCCCTACATCACTGTCGGAGTGGCCTGAGGGCAGATGCCATCTCCTTCAAAACAGGGACATCAGCTGGTATCAGTAAAGAATATTCGAGACCCAGTACAAAAGCTCACACAATGGGAGGTAGATGAAAAAAGGGATTAAAATCCGAGACGTTCAGTTTCCCTGGCATTAAGCACTCCCTAGTGAATAATTTAATTTTCGACCTGGACCCAATGCGAATGACACATCTTGAAAGTGCCCTTCCACACTTCTGTGTGTAGGCCCTGGGCGCCCACCCTTAAAACACAGGACTTTGACCCCTAAACTAAGTAAGCAAAGAGATGATGGCGGCGGAAATCTGTGAGTGTGTATGTATGTATGTATGTATGTATGTATATGAATATATATATATATATATATATATATATATATATATATATATATATATATATATATATAGTATGAGTTTCACTAAACTGGAAGGTAAACATCTTTAAAATATTCCAAAGGAATATACGAGTATTTCTCAAGTTGGAAACTTGCGTTCACCACTTCCGTCAAGTAATTGTTTAACATACGAGTCTGTTTTAGCAATGGAAATTCAAGACACTATAACAAACTATTTAGCTTTTTTGCATTCACATTCACCTTCTCTGCAAACACAGGATTCATGATGTAAAATGACATAACACTAAGAAGATAATGACAAAAAAAAAATAAAAATAATATGTACTACGGCAGAAAGTCATTAGACAGCTCCGTTAGTAAAAACTCGGCCATATTCATTTAATATTCTCAAGATTTACAGAATACTGTCGTAATGTTTACGAAAACCAGGAATGTCTCCTACATTACATAACCGGTACTGCTTACGAAAATTCAACTCTGCAACTTATTGATTATTATTGTTTGTTTGAACAATATACGAACATATCTGCTGTACTTCTAAATGTGACAGAATACATCTTTCGGGTCACAAATCATTTTCAGCCCAGCTCCCGTGCTCTCTCTCTCTCTCTCTCTCTCTCTCTCTCTCTCTCTCTCTCTCTCTCTCTCACATACACAAACACATATTCAGTTATAAATTACTGAGAGGCAAATCCATTCTGGTGAAATTATAAAACAACAAAGTAGAGAGGCAAATAGAATAAACGATCGAACGAAAACAACGAAGGCTGAAGCGAACACTGGGTCTTCATATCTGGGTCTGTGTATCCCGCATCTACAAAGCTACGAGAATCAAAACAACCACGCCTGGGCACCCACTACGTCTTCATTCGTATTCCTCTCATTCACTTTTGCAGATAGGAAAAAAGTATGTGTGAGTGACTGGGTGCTGCTGTGTAGATGAGAACCATAACTGATGAATAACTTGCTTTTTTAGTACGAACACCTAAGCGATGCATGCTAGTAACATCATTATTTCTTTATTCAAATTTCCTTTTGTTTGATACCATATAATAAATATATTAATTTTTGTCACATACACCATATTTTTTATATTCAAAAACATACATTAATTTTCAAATGTTGCTTAATATCAAATTCACATAACCTCGGAATAACATAACCTGAAGAGGAATTTATAAGTTGAAGGGGAATTTATAAGTGACAAGAAATTCGTCACAAGGGAGACTCGAACTCCCGGATGATTGGGAGTCGACGCCTTTTCAATGGTGGTAACCATTCGGGAGTTCGAGTCTCCCTGGTGACGAATCACTTATCACTTAAACCAGAAGGGGAATTTATAAGTGATAAAGGATTCGTCACCAGCTGTCCATAGTCACAACCATTGAAATTTGTAGCTTAATATTTCTCTCTCTCCTCTATCTATATATATATATATATATATATATATATATATATATATATATATATATATATATATATATATATATATATATATATATATATGTGTGTGTGTGTGTGTATACAATATATATATTTACATACATGTAGCCTTTTTTTACTGGTGCTGTTGTTTAATGCGTCATATTAATTCTTCCAAGCAGTATATAATTATTACCCTAAACCAAGTTGCATACTATTTTGATATTACCCGAATATGAATTTGGAGCTTTTCATCTTTTTAAGTTCTATAATGCGGTGTGAACACTGGATCCACAGGCAAAAAAAAAAATGCTCATTTATTCCCTGAGGTACATACTGACCTTTCATTTGATAACTAAAAATTTCAACCTCACCTTTTATAAATACCACCTCAAAACATATCACGAGTAGAACAATTATTCCGACCATTCCAGCGGACATACTAACCAACAAAAATTACCAAAGCGACCCTTATCTTTAGTAACTTTCGAGGAATGAAAATGATGATAGATAATTCGTTGGTAAATTCTCCCAGGTAAGTTTAATTCTTTTTCTCAGAAAACAAATGGCAAACATATCTGTTTTATGACAGCAATCATCACCTAGCTCTACGAAGTTTTAAAAAGATTTGAAACGGAGCGATTAGAATAACACGAACAAAATTTTAGTCTCTGGGTTTTTTTCTGGTCATAATCCACGGGTAAGAATGACTCACGAGCAGTTCTCTCTCTCTCTCTTGAGGCATCCCAGTTCTCTTCACGGCTTCCTTCAGGTTTAGGCCCAAATTGTTCTCCTTGCCTTTCCAGCTCCTTGTTTCCTTAGACCTGGGCTTTAAAAGGACGGTAGGTTTTCCTTGCCACCAGCTTTGCTTAATAAAAAATTTCAATCCTTTCAACAAAGTGCATTTGGGTGCGTTAGGTTATACTCAAATTGCTAACATTTGGTTTCATAAATTTCTGTGGATCTTCCGGGAAATTGCCTCTTAGCTCATTCCGATGTGCTAAGTTAAGTATATCTTAGTTTAACCAGACCACTAGTTCCTCGTTGGACGAGTCGGTAGATTTCTCGGCTAGCACTCCCCTAGGCCCGAGTTCGAGTCTCCGACCGGCCAATGAAGAATTAGAGGAATTTATTTCTGGTGATAGAAATTCATTTCTCGGTATAATGTGGTTCGGATTCCACTATAAGCTGTAGGTCCCGTTGCTAGGTAACCAATTGGTTCTTAGCCACGTAAACTTAGTTTAACCATACCACTGAGCTGATTAACAGCTCTCCTAGGGCTGGCCCGAAGGATTAGACTTATTCTACGTGGCTAAGAACCAATTGGTTAGCTAGCAACGGGACCTACAGCTTATTGTGGAATCCGAACCACATTATGACGAGAAATGAATTTCTATCACCAGAAATAAATTCCTCTAATTCTTCATTGGCCTGCAACGGTGGTTTGAATAACAGAAGGCAAACAAAACAACTGGAGGACTGAGAGTATGCGAGTATGGCTAAGTAAAGCAACCCGAGATTAAATATTTATTCATTTCCGTCCCATAACCTCTTCCACCCCATCAAGACAGCACTTTCTCACCCTCCCTTTCCTCCTCCCTCCAAAATTCGCGAAATATACAGACGTTTCTCCAACCTAACGCCCTACATCTTCTACAGTTGACTAAAATCACCTCAAAGAAATCTGATCCGCCTTTTTAGCAACGATTATTTTTTCCCACATCTTTATCGTATCACTACATTTCTCAGCCTTTGCACGCTTTTCGTTCGTTTATCGTATCACTACATTTCTCAGCCTTTACACGCTTTTCGTTCCACACCTACTGAGCACGACTCATGGCGTCTTCTCTCTTCTCACATTCACATTTGACATCCACACCTCGCGTCAACAGAGAATTGGAGCATCAATCCTTTAACATATTAAAACGTTGCTTCATAAATATTCCTTTTCTTTTCAAAACTTTTCACAGAAACCCTTCACTTGTTTTATGATCCACCAGTTTTGTCATCCTACCGTACATCCGCATTAATGCCTAAAATGTACCTTTATCAGTTGCGCCATATGCAGCTTTCCCCTTAATTCTCAAAATTCTCATACAACTGTCTTACAACAAACGACTGATCCAACTTCTTTACCTAAAAATAATCTTCCTTTCCTTATTAGTCCTTATGTTATGTCTCAATTACCCAATCAAAACCCTCCCATAAACGCTACCAGAAATACTGATCAGTGCTGTGCTGTAATAACTATATTACCTACCTCATCATGCAAAGAAACATTTCAGACTTTTGACCAACTCCTTTGGATAGTCAGCCTCATACCTTCCTAGTCCCGGTAAGCTCCTACAGCACTATTTCACCGCCACACCACAGCGCCTATTTTGTAACTCGGGAGCGTCCGACTTAACCTTTATATTGCCCTTTTTATATATTTCATTGGCCATTTCTACCAACACTCTCGAGATTACCATAAAGTACTCATTCAGATCTGCCTCCTTTTTATCCTTTTTATTCAACAACTACTGTCGCGAATCCTAACGCAATGGACGGTCTTCTCTTGAACCATATTATTCTGACGTCCATTGTACTGTAAAGTGAACCCTCTTCCCTGCATTTATTTTCCAGAAGTATTATCTCTCTCTCTCTCTCTCTCTCTCTCTCTCTCTCTCTCTCTATATATATATATATATATATATATATATATATATATATATATATATATATATATATATATATATTGTATATGTATATGTATATATACACACACACACTGAAACATGTTACTTGGAGAGAGGAATCAAGAGAGAGGAAAAGGAGGGGAAGGGAAGGGGGGCGAGGGAAGGTTTCTCACAAGCAAGATGCGATCCCAACCCAATAAACAATGTTGGCAATAAAAGTGCGTGGGGGTAGTGGAGGTAGGAGGGAGGGGGTGGTACGAATTTTTTACCGATATTCTCTAAATGCTTTTCCTTTGGTCTTCTCAAGAACAGAACAAATGATCTTTCATCGCCTACTAGGCCTTCATGAATGACTGACTTTGTGCCATCTAAATTGTGGTTTGTTACTTTAATATAAACTGCACCTTGAAGCAATTGTTTTCAGATTCTTCAATTATCTCAATGTTTAAGGACGAACTGGTTTCAAATCGTCATTTCAATACATACTTAAAAAATGGGGTCATACATACTTTCGCATTTTAACATCATGTGATCAAAGGGATTCTTACAGTATCATTTAGTATACATTTCAAGTTTATGATAAATTTAACTTTCTTATTTCTTCACCATAAATTTGCATTTAACTCTTGTCTAACTATTCTTCCTCGTCTTAAGAAGGGAGGACCTCGGGCAAGATGATACGCAAGAGAAGGCTTCGAGAACACTTCATAGTGGAGGAGCATTGGCTGTGGTGAGAAGAACCACTGAAGTAGGACTTGCTGCCACGCAAAATCATATTTCCTGCCAGACTTCCTGCTCGAATCAAGGAGCGTGATACAGAATTTCTCCTCGCTGTCGGAACATGCGACAGGCACACATACTGCACGCGCACACACAGACTAATTTCAGTGCATCCGTGTCTTTCTACAGCTTTCACGTTACAGTCTGAGCTTCCTATAGGACTGATAAAACGATGAGCTGGAAATTTACTCGTCCATTCTGTCGTAGGCCTTCTACTCATCCTCGGTCTTGTCACACTAACAAAGGAACAAGAGAAGAAAAAAATATCCCATTTCACTCGCTGATCTACGAGATGGCTTTCGGAATGACAAATTAACGACCCAACTTTTTTCCTTCTTTTCTATCGGCCATAATAGCGTGCCGACTCAGCCTGCTCTCGTTATATTATTTTATTTTTCATCCCTGGTCACAGTTCATGTCAGGGACAATTCCAATTTCCATTTATCAATTCAATCTATCCGGCCAAGCGTCTCTATTTCATTTGAGAAGGAGAGAACAAGGGAAGTTATATTCATTTACCTATTCAAATCACGATTCCATATTCAAAATTCCTTTGATTAAAATTTGCATAAATACAATGATCAAGCTGCGAATCGAATATATTTAATTCTATTGAATGAGTTTCCATTCGAGTACGTTAGTCGCCTAGGAAGCAACTGATTGGATTGGAACTTGGAACAGTATCTCGTAAAAGATCTCTATGATCAAAACAAGAGGAGGAGAAAGTAGAGGGAGAAAACCACCCATTTCGTTTAACAGCACGTGCTGAATAACTTTACATACCCATTCAAATAAGTGAACTTTAGCGTAAAAAAATAAAAATATTTTATAAACATTCCTGCTTTTGTATACTTTCAACACCAGGGCTTTAAGTATCTGTCAAAATAGGAATTCAATCCAACCCGCTTAGTTTGTGCTGTGCTTCATTTTTCTTCCTTCGTTCCTATAAATTTTCGTACATTAACACAAAGCAATTGACTGAAGAAAATTCCTGGTGGGTGTGTAGTAGAGAGAGAGAGAGAGAGAGAGAGAGAGAGAGAGAGAGAGAGAGAGAGAGAGAGAGAGAGAGAGAGAGTTGACTGAAGAAAATTCCTGGTGGGTGTGTAGGAGAGAGAGAGAGAGAGAGAGAGAGAGAGAGAGAGAGAGAGAGAGAGAGAGAGAGAGAGAGAGAACGATGCTTGGGTGCATCTACAACATCCGAACTTCTTCGACAAGCACCATTATAAAACGACAGCTCTTTTTTCCCCAAGCGACCCCAAGCTATCTTATTAACTGCAACAGAATAAGACAGCGACTATAATTCATTCCTCCGACTTTCTCTTTTGTCGGAGCGCTGATAAAAGACAGGATGCTTAACTTTTTCCGGGATACATTCTGAAGAAGGGACACCAACCTCTTTTCCGAGATACATTCAGCATCAGAGTGTGAGAAGGAAGAAAAGTAAAACATTCTTCGTAATTAATCTGCTCTCTACAAATGGTAGGGAACTCAAAAATTGTGCCTCACAAGAAATTGAGCAAATGGAATATTTTCAAAACAGCCCTAACAGATAAAATGGAGCAAAGTATCTAAAATTAAACATTAAAATAAAGCATAACTGTCAGTTTGAAAACGGCATAAAAAAGTACAATGTATGAAATAAGATACAATCAGATACCCCTGTATAAACTAATGAAATGAACGTCGTTCTAAAACCGTTTAAATATAAAATAGAAAGGATTATTCAACTTGATTCATGAACCAGTGATAGATGACTCTTGAATACACTAAAATACGATCCCTAAATGAACAAATACGAACTGAACTTTACTCAGCATTTAAATGTACTTCCCCAAAGGTAAAAATAACTTTCTAAAAGATGCAATAATATTCTAAGTGTGATCGCACCCTACTGCTTTTTAAATTCATCAGGATCGCAATAAACTACAGATTAGATTCATCAGGTTCACAACAAAATTCAGATCAGATTTATCTAATCCACACCCTATACATAAAATTCACCAGGATTACAACAAAATTCAGATCAGATTTACCTAACCCACAACCTATACATAAAATTCATCAGGATCGCGGCACACTACATGGTGACTTCAACATAACATCTTGTAGTTTAAATTCACAATAATCACAAATCAAAACAGAATGCATTTATCTGGACTGTAAAATCCTACAGATTAAATTCATCAGGATCGCACCATCCTGTTGATCTAAATTATCTGGCTCTCAACACCCAACAGATTAAATTCATCACTACTGCAGCACCCAAACAATATAATTCAGTAGGAATACAATCCACTACAGAACGAATTCATAGGGATCGTAATATTCTCCAGGATCGCAACTACCGGGGAGCAATGGGTTTGTGGGATATTCTTTACACCTGGAGAAAGCTCCGCTAACGAAGCAATAAAACGAACGAAAATTAACCCATATGAAATGCAAGAACAAAGTTCCCCACCCTCAAATAAATGAAAAACGGTGTATCTGCAAAATATGTATTACATCTACATTGCAAACGGACAGAACGCATAAAAAGGGACTGTAATACAATTTCATAATAAAACCTTTAGCAATATTCAAAAACTTTTACCGTCCCTACCCCCAAAATTAAAAAAAAATATGTAATATCGAATTTGAAGCATCTATAACTACTTTCTGGCTTTTTCGTTAAAACGCGAAAATAAAAGAACAGTGAAAATGAAAATAGCAATGTGCTTCACAAAAGCTGTTAAAACATTGAGCTAAATACGAACAGAATTGATTCTCAAAACTGGGAAAATGGGTTGTAAATATAGTAACTGTTAATAATAATAATAATAATAATAATAATAATAATAATAATAATAATAATAATAATAATAATAATTATTATTATTATTATTATTATTAGTACAGGAAACAGGGAAATCATTACGTACTTACATTAACACACACACACACATACACACACACACACACACACACACACACACACACACATATATATATATATATATATATATATATATATATATATATATATATATATATCCAACTTCCTGAGGAACAGCTCGAAGAACAATCTAATGGGTCAGGAAAGTCACTATCCTTATTGCATTTTATTACAATGGGCCGAAGTCTCACAACTAGCCTTAGTTGCATTTTCAAGGCCAAAAGGTAGCTAATAACAAAAAGCCTTTGGATTGTGTGTGTGTGTGTATATATATATATATATATATATATATATATATATATATATATATATATATATATATATATATATATATATATATATATATATATATATATATATATATATATATATATATATATATATATATATATATATATATATATATATATATATATGACACATCGTATCATAATTGTCTGACACTGACACAATTTTGATTCAGCTACTGCATAACCGCTTCATTACTCTACTTTAAAAAAATGAAAGTAAAATTATACCTAACAGAGAATTCTCAATTTCCTACAACCATCAGAAAAATTTCCCTGAACTCATGTGGTCATGAAATGATAAGGATGATTCACCAGATGAATACACTGCAACAGACCAAGTCTGAGACCAGCGACGTTGACGTGACTGCAAAGTTGCCAGACACAAGAGCCGCCATGTCTGAGGAAAAACGATCCAAAGGCAAGTGAAGACAGAGAGTTGACAATCGTTTGAATCAGCAGTTATCAAGAATACAATGCCTTCAATATGAACAAGTAATCTCGATGAGACATGCTCTCTGATGGCTATCACTTAAAACGACGTTATTAACACATTTGTACAACCGCAAAATAACGAAATTAAAATTATGAACGTCATAACAAAAATAACGAATTTCTTTGCGTAAATGAACGGTTATTAACCAAGAGGTTACTTCCAGAATATTAAAAAACCCGAATGATTACAGTACTAGAACACTTGGCCAATAAAAGAAAAAGAAATGAACCATTTTCAGCTACAAATACACCAATGCCAACCCAATACATGCAGCCAGGAGACAAAGACGGGGGATAAAGGAAAAAGCAATGTATTAAGTAATAAAAATGTCCGAAGTGAAACCAAAGCATGCAATATTATGAGAGAGAGAGAGAGAGAGAGAGAGAGAGAGAGAGAGAGAGAGAGAGAGAGAGAGAGAATGAACAAATGAAGATGATGGAACGTTATATCATTCCGTTTTTTGCTGCGAGCTTCCTTAGGGGTCAAACAATGGCTTAATGTATTCCGAAAGTCTCTCCAACATTAAATCTAAAAAGTTAAGTTTTCTCCCAGGGAAAAACTTTATACTTAATTCATATACCGTATACGTCCTGTCCCTTATATTTATTTATTTGTTTATTTATTTCTCTCTCTCTCTCTCTCTCTCTCTCTCTCTCTCTCTCTCTCTCTCTCTCTCTCTCTCTCTCCGTAAACAGATTGATCACATTGTATGAATTTATTTAGGTTGTAATATATGACAATTTTTATGCATGGATAGACCAAATGACCACATTAAAACCAAGATGTTGATGTAATCAAACTTTTGGGGCACTGGTTATTTACATCTCATAAAAAATAGTACAGCACTGTTTTTTAATGCAGTTTAAATTATATAAATTAGTAGGATCAAGAATGTAACTGCTAACTCAAATAATAAAAGCTAAGAAACAACAAAATAACATAACAACACGCAGGCACAAACACACAAGGAAAACACACATATACATATGAATATATATATATGTATATATATATATATATATATATATATATATATATATATATATATATATATATATATACATATATATATATATATATATATATATATATATATATATATATATATATATATATATATATATATATATATATATATATATATATATAAATAAAAAAAACGCCATCTGGGTAAGAGGACAAAGGAATGGAGAGGAACAACGGAACGCCAAAAATATCCGGGGCAATTTTGGAAGACACGGGAAAGAAAAGAAGTTGCAGAACATGTTGTGACACGCTGCAGTTTTCCTCGGAACTGTGGCATGGTGATTTCACGAATAAAATTTCAAGGGAAAGATTATCCTTTTTTCTTCCCTTCCTCTCCGTTCTATTCTAACAAAAACTAGGGAAGAAGCGAAAATCCATTTTTTCCAAAAATCTACAATAAACAAAAAATACACTTCACAAATGGTGAATAACAGAGAAATGATGAATTTATCATTAATAGCACAACGAATACAGCATAGAAATCTAAAACAGTTACAAACTATTCATTCCACGGAGAAACAGACGACTATGCACACAAAGGATATTGCCTCTTTCCCCCGGGGACAAGGATACAAATATCATTCATGTAAAATAAAGGATATGAAGGACTCAGCAATGGTATCTTGATTGCTGTCCTATGAATAATCTGCAAGGATAAATACCAACACAAACAAACGATTACTGTCAAAGACTGAGCCCTTAACAAATTGTGTTCCCCATCCGAAAATCTCTGGAGAATTAAATTTCCGAGTAATTTGTTCAAGTCAGCGAATTCATTGTAGTATCTAGACACGGAAGGAAATATCCGCGTAGCATAAGGTACAGAAAAAGTGAACTTTAATACAACGTTTGCATATTCGTGGGACTGTGAATTTTGTGAAATGCGAAACGGAATTGCATGAAAGGAGAATGATAACAATTCCAGCAGCAACAAAAGACGGGGGTGTGTTTGCATGAAGAGGAGAGAATTGCGCCCGAAGCCAAATGGAATTGGAGCACACGCAAGCAAGCAAGCAAGCAAGCAGGCATCGCTCCCTAACTGATCTCAGGGTCGATTGTCGGGTGAATGAACGCCTCTCCCTCTGTGCGTTTTGCTGATTCCTTTCGTGCCTCTGATTCAGCTTTCTTTTTCAAGTTCGATGTTGGGAGTCGACATAAAATGTCACATGATGCAGGTCAGCCACAACATGTTGAAGTTAATACAGCGCCACAGTCTAGAGGGATGAGACTTGGTGTAGCACAATGCCATAAAAATACATCTTCTTTCTGTCCTTTCGCTCACAAATCTTTACACTGTTGCCAGAGCATTTGCAGGTGTTCACATACTGAAGTTCTCGTTCTTCTTTAAATGCCTAAAGCATTTTACTTGTGAAAGATTTTCAGTACACCACTAAGTTTCCAACCTTACTAAGAGTACTTTTCCCTTCCGGGCCATCAGTTGCCTTTCCAATGTCTCTTTAGTGGTCATATGTTTTTCCTTTAATATTCGCTGACCATGTCATGATGAATAAACTATGATTCATGTTAAATTATATGGTAGTCCGTAAATAATTCTTCAAAATATCTATTGCCATATCTAGGTAATCCAAATATTCAACACAAACCTCACATTAAACAGCGTAAAAGCATGAGAAAGAAGCAGTAGTAATGAGAAACTTAGCACTCAGAATGTAACGAGAAGCAAGGCGTTAGTGTATTATTGTAATGAAGAAAGAGCAGTTAGTCATTAGGGCCCATGTCGTACTAGTTAATTACAGAAACAGACCCACTTCAATCTGTTTTATATACTTTTAAAGCGTCTTAACCAGTCCGCTCAGCGATTTCTAGGATCATTTGACTAGTTAGACAGCTTTTCTCTTGTAGGAGAGATGAATACTGGAAACAGGAGTCACACAAAAGGTAATATATATATATATATATATATATATATATATATATATATATATATATATATATATATATATATATATATATATATATATATAATAAGTCATATATATACATAAGTTTGTATGTGTACATACATATATATACATACATATTATATATATATATATATATATATATATATATATATATATAGAGAGAGAGAGAGAGAGAGAGAGAGAGAGAGAGAGAGAGAGAGAGAGAGAGAGAGAGAAAAGCTAATCTTCCTCTCTTAAACTTTTTTGTTTAGACTTATGACATAATTTTATAAGAAAAGAAATAGCAAGTTGCTGCACGATACACAGTCTAGAACACCTATATCCCCAATGTATGGTATTAAATATAATCGTAATACCGAAAGAGTTTCACAATCCACGTGCACGTTAATATCTCTGCAACAAGGCTATTTTCATCATCAATTTTCTGCAATAAGTAAAACACATCGAATACAGTATACTTTCCCATATTTTGGTAAAAAGGAGTAGGCGCCAGTATGACAGCCATCAAGAGCATTTCAGAGTAGACGCAGTCGCTAAAAAGCTACATTCTATTTCGTTTAATTTTTCTCGCTTATATGATTTGAGCACCGTCTTCCAATATATCGCATATTTCCCTCCCACTGCGATTCCGCTCCGAACTCGAATATATGTCGCATTCTTCCCAAATTTCCTCCGCCAATTGAATCCTCAATCAAAGTTTCATCCCGGTCTCTCTCTCTCTCTCTCTCTCTCTCTCTCTCTCTCTCTCTCTCTCTCTCTCTCTCTCTCTCTCTCTCTCTCATTTCCTGTACCTTTCACGACAGCACTGCTTGAATTTCCTTCCTCTTGCAGGGTGTCTCGCCTTCTTCATCTCCTGTATAACGCATTTCATAGTCATAAGTCCTCCGATATTTCTGTTTTCTCTGATGTCTGACCCAGTGTCAATAGGGGGTTTTTAGGATTTCTCAGTGTCACTTCATTTCCCATAGATCTCTATCCGTTCTCTCTGGGTACTTCGATCAAGCCCTTTTCCCATTCCTGTCACTGATTTTCTTTTTAATTTGAATTTCTAGAAACGCTTGCTCTCCATACACGAACTTTTAAGACTTTCAGTCTTCAATATTATTTACATCAAGCCTCTCAAAGTCGTATCTTGTTCATCCCTGTCCTTTGCGGCAGTCAGTGAGCACTGACTAGTCAATGCGATGGTTCAGAACAACTTAAGTGCTTTTTTCTGCAAGTGCCTACAATCACGTGCCCTACCATTCTACTGTCTATTCACACCTATTTTATAAGCGTCCGACTCTGGGAACTTCATTTCAACCACCTTTACAATCATTCATCAGTAGGTGGGTGGTTCTATCACATCTCTGAAAAGATATAAGTTTTTCATGTCTATCGCCTTCTATACATCTATTTACCCTTCAAATTCCTAACACTACTTGACCTTCCTGAGATTAAATACACGTGTCAATCCACTATATTTCATATGATTTTATGTTTGCATTTTGCTTCGCCTCATTCAGATCATAGCTCCTTCTCTTGAAACTCTTATCATTATATGCACCTTTCCTTAACAGCCCATTCTGAGATCATTTAAATTACCTTAGCTTTACTAGCATTTCTTTCCTTTTCCATTCATTACCTTAGCTTTACTAGCATGTCTTTCCTTTTCCATTCATTACCTTAGCTTTAATAGCATTTCTTTCCTTTTCCATTCATTAGCTTAGCTTTACTAGCATTTCTTTCCTTTTTCATTCACTCTGGTGTTTATGACCTTAGACGTTGCTACGCTTGCTCACACGAATCACTCGTTCTCACTCATTCGTCAGGCATGTTATTTCTTTCTACTACTTTTTGCTATTCAAAATAATATAACATCCCAAGAATTATGCTCTGGTTTCGGTCTTTGTTCTTTCTTCAGTTCCTTAATTTTATAACTATCCTTTTAGGATGTGTTTGTACTTTCACTGTCATTTTAGTGTTCCCATTATGTAGTCTGTTCTGTTATAATTAGCTTTTTAGTTTTCTGTCCACACTTTTTCTGTCCGCCCTCAGATCTTGAAAATTACTGAGGTTAGAGGGCTGTAAATTGGTATGTTGATAATCCACCCCAAATCATCAAATATACCAAATTGCAGCCCTCTAGCCTCAGTGGTTTTTATTTGATTTAAGGTTAAAGTTAGCCATAATCGCGGATCTGGCAACGATATACGATAGGCCACCACCGGGCCGTGGTTAGTTTCATGGGCCACGGCTCATACAGCGTCGTACTGAGGCCACCGAAAGACATCTATTTTCGGTGGCCTTAATTATACGCTGTAGCGGCTGTACATAAAACTCGATTGCGTCGAAGAAACTTCGGCGCATTTTTTACTTGTTTTAATTTACCTTCCATTCCCTTCATGCTCACTTTTGTTTTCCTTACTTTATCAGTGTCAAGTACCTTGCAACTTTTATTATGCCTCTTCAGTCATCTTCACTTATCTCCACCTCACTCTTAGCTTCTGCAAAACTTTCATCCTGGTTTCTTTATAATTTTTTCCTTCTTATATTCAGTCTTCTCAAATTCACCTTTCTTTTAATGTTTGCAACATCTCAGTGTAGGATTTCACTAAACCTGTCTCATTACTCTATCATATCCTTACAAGCACGAAGGGGCAGCTTCACTAGAAGGGTAAAATGATCAGTGACTGTTAGGGAAAGGAAGACAGCTGAGCGGGCTTCTTTAAAAGGGGAAGGTTAAGGGATTCAAGGAAAAGCGGAGGCATGGAGAAAATTCCAAAATTTGTTAACAGAGGGACAAGAACCGTCTCCGAGTCAACTAATTCGCAGTTAGTTGAAAAAAGTTAAGTATACCTTAGTTTAACCAAACCACTGAGCTGATTAACAGCTCTCCTAGTGCTGGCCCAAAGGATTAGACTTATTTTACGTGGCTAAGAACCAATTGGTTACCTAGCAACGGGACCTATAGCTTATTGTGGAATCCGAACCACATTATAGCGAGAAATGAATTTCTATCACCAAAAATAAATTCCTCTAACTCTTCATTGGCCGGCCGGAGAATCGAACGCGGGCTAGGAGAATGCTAGCCGAGTACGATATCGACCCAGCCAATGAGGAACTCGCAGTTAGTTGACCTTCACGTGATAGGAGTCACGCTCCACCTCAGCCTAACGAACGGTGACCGAAACAGCACCTATGAGAAAGGGGAAGAGGAAAGCTTCCTGTGGGAAGGAAGATGATTCAGAGGAAAGATGCGGAGAGGGTCAATATTAATCTGAAGATTCTTTCAGCTACTTGTGACGAGGAGGGGGAACAGAATTATGAAGCACTGTTAACATAACAATAATATATTATAAAAAGAGATACATAAAACAAATGTCGAGTTTGATCATCTTGGAAGCTAAAAAAAATTGCAATATCGAATAAAAGGCACAGTATTTTATTTTTTAAGAAGATTTAATACACGAAATCGGTAAATGGAAACGGAAATCCCAACAGACTTACCGAAACCTCCGAGTTATTATCCTTGAAGTTTACTTTACCTAGTGGTCGTCTGTATAACCCATAACTGATCTTTTCCTAGAATCGTTTTTTCCTAATGTAAAAATTCTGGACTATTTACTGAGAATCCCTCCCCAAATCTTATCTTTTAACTTTTCTAATTCCACTGGTCCCTAACGTATCTAATTATCTCTATCCAATTACTGTTGCCGTATCTACATCCCCTCCTAATCTTAACTGGTTCCCATTGTCA
The DNA here is from genome assembly GCF_040412425.1 of Macrobrachium rosenbergii. NCBI lineage: Eukaryota > Metazoa > Arthropoda > Malacostraca > Decapoda > Palaemonidae > Macrobrachium > Macrobrachium rosenbergii. Next base: position 21,252,884 of record NC_089743.1, on the reverse strand, counting down.
CCGTTTATGACCTACTGAATTCTGTCTTAATTCGTTTCACCTGGATGCTACGGAGCTCCATCTTGTGAGAGGACGCTAGTTAATCTTTTCGTTCAGCGGTAGACCCCATTCTTCTTCGTCGTTTCATCAATCCCGTACTGGCTGAAGGCATAGTTTTGCAGATCATATTGCCTTTGTATAAACGATTATTTTCTATGTTTACAGACAAACATTATTATTTTCCTTTCCAATATACTCCTGCCACTACAATCGTTCATTCCTTCCGCCATCTGCTACAATAAAGAGGAATCTTTGCCATCCAGCCGCCATTCACAATCAAGCCTATTCTCCTTGGCTCCTCTGACTTCTTTTCTCGTCTTCTCTTTCCATCTACATTTCCTCGAGTAAAAGGTCCCGTTATAAACCCCGATCTTTTCTTCTCCCACATTCATCGCAATGAATAAATAACCTAAGTCATAAGACCGAGCATCCAGCAGAGCGTACCTTCTTTACTGTTCCTCCAGCATCCACTTCAAGTCGTGTTATATAACAATAGGAGAAGGGATATGCTGTTCTCTCTCTCTCTCTCTCTCTCTCTCTCTCTCTCTCTCTCTCTCTCTCTGTGGTAAAGTGACACCAGAAACAAACCTAAACATCTCACCAAGTCAGAACTGAAATATTGTTGCCTCCAGTCTTACTTTCCTTCAGAGTAAATAAAAAAATGGGGAATGTTCAAGTTTAAGTACTTTCTTTCTACAACACAACGTATTCATGGGTCTGGTGGCCAAGATCATCCTCACGAGCAAGAAGGCGTGCGTTCGATTCCTTAACTACGCGACGTGAACAACACTAGTTCCAATAAATTCCGTCCTCCCTCTGAGGACCCAAGTAGTAGATTGCGTACTTGTTAATTAGTCAACCGAGGTGGGTCGAAGACAAGATGACAAAGAGCACGAGGCTAGCAACCTCATCTCGAATTACTTTCAGAAAACCTGAAAGCTCAAGCCCTCAGGAGACACCCTTCCTAGAGGTTAATGGTGTGATATATATATATATATATATATATATATATATATATATATATATATATATATATATATATATATATATATATATGCATGCGTGTGCAAAAAAATCCAAAATTTATTGTAAATGTTACCGATAAAGCTATTCCACTTTATGCCTTAAAGCACTCAATACTCAAAATGAAGTTATTGAAACCGATATGATTAAACATTTTTGTCTTTCCAGGATGCCAGGAAGACATATCAGGATGGAAAACTCAAAAACTTTGCAGCGTTGATAAAAAAAGGAATGTTACTATTCAAATAAATTCAACTCCGCGAGAGTTGAATTTATTTGAATAGTAATCTTCCTGTTAAACGACTTAGCATACGAACACTGAAAGAAGATAATGCTAATTACTGAATACCCGAAAACAAAAGCTCTCAGCGATAAAACAAAACAAGTGAAAAATATAAGGTCTTAAGAAAATTATGAAATAAAAACATTTTACTCAGGGACAAATTTACGAAAAAAACCCTTCTCTGTAAAATAAAATTTTGTTAAAAAATAAAGTCCATAGAATAAAGACCTCATATATAAGGGTACACTTGCTAGCCTCCTCGATCCCCCTGTTCGCACCTGCCACAAGTAGGACACTTCAGACACCATCAAAGGCCTAATGCGGTAAATGACGACACCTCTC